>NC_057810.1:626229646-626241817 GCF_018294505.1 Triticum aestivum | reverse complement strand
GTGGTGATTAATAATGCAAAATTTTATTAGCTTCGATGCCATGCTATACATAGTGGTTTAAATAACTTGTTTTTCTTATACTGAAAAGTAATTCAAAATTTGTTTATGTTTCAATTAGAACCCTGATGCAGACAAGGATTGTGTGGTTGTACATGTCACTCGCTATGAGGTGGATGACCTGAATATACGCACTGGGAAAACAAAGTTCTTAGGCTGTTGGATCCTGGAAGCCATTTGCGGTTATACCCATGAAGAGTTGTATTCCAGCCTCATTGTTGTCAAGCGTGTTTTCCAGGGTGTACTGAAGCACAAGAAGTTCAAAGATACTCCTTCGTTTGTGAGGCATATTGTTCTTGTCAAGCTTACGTAGGAAGATGACGTGGCATTCCTCCACAAACAAGTTTATCAGTGGCAAGGCCACAAGGTTGTCTTCATGAAGGTTCACAGGATTGAGCTGTTGTGGGACGTCCTCGATGATGTTCATGGCAAGGTCCGTCTTGTGTCCAGCCCAAATTAGATTGACACATGAAATAGTTGCCCCAGCTAGTGTTTAATAGTAGTTTGGATTGTGTCTAATTATCCGAACCTTGCCTGTTATCGACCCCTCTGGGGCTAGTACTATGTTTGAATCCGTCTATGGGAACTGCTGTTACTTTTGTGTGCCCGTGAATCATGTGAGAACCATCGTAATTGTTGCCGAAACAGATGTGTCCTCACTAGTTTTTTCATGAATATGGCATGGTAAGACATAAGTTGTCACGGTTTATCATACGAGCAGTGTGTGTTTTGATGAACTAGAGCACTCGTTCGAGAACTGTGCACCGACGTATACATAAGTACTTGTAAACAATGTTGCTGCTACCCCACTTGTAAGCAGTTGTGCAAAACACGGCACATTGGCTCAGCTCGCTTCAACACTAGGCTATCGACCAACTAACAATCAACAATCTGTTGTCTGACATATAAGCAACTATGTATCTTGTTACAGTGGTTCATGCAGTTAATTGAGGCCACAATGTAATAAATTACAAACGTTGACACGCTAGTCCAGCGCTCATGTGGAACACTCACATTAAACTCGTCTTCATAACAAACTTGAAAAGGATAAGTTAAGCAATTTTATACATCTCAATGATTCATAGAACATAACAAACATATACTAGTTCACAGCAAAAGACAAAGTTGTGAGAAGGTTTACAAATCAGGAAAAAACAAGCAAGGCTTCTCTGAGCAAAGGGCCTCCCGGCAGGCTTAAATTTCCTGGATTTCACTCTGGTTTTTCCTTGTTGCCACCATCCAGGGTTAGGTTCTCTCATTCCAGAATAACCAATTATAATTGTGGTCTCAGCTGGAATGCTGAACTGAACCATGCAGTGTACTAACCAGTTGAAATGCTTGTGCATTCCACTAAATTTAACCACCGTTATTTGCAGAAATAAGCAGACCACAATGCCTCTTGTCCGCGCACCTGTCCAAAAAACCGCTGTGCAGCCGTGCCAGCTAGTCCTCGGTCCGTGGAAGAACTGGTAGAAAGTGCATTCCGGACTAGGATGCAGTTGTTTTTGCTCGTCCCTGCACTGCAATCAGGAAGTAAAACGTACGAATCAGCTTCTTTTAGATTGCGTTGGTCATTCTACCTTAGTTACTACCAATGTAGGAATACCTTGAAGACTGGAGGTTAGACGATGACAATGAGGGATAGCCATCTCGTTTTGCGCAGTTGTACTAAAACCAAGGTGTGTGCTTTTGATTGCGCAGATAGAAATGATACGGAGACAGACATCCCGAAACGATATGGAAAAAGACATCCCTGTTTGTGCAAATACGAAATACGGTTATTTAAATAGTGACAGATATTTGCAGTGGCGTATGATTAACAGCAACATCTATTGAGTTATAATTGGCACTAGATTGACAGTATGAAGAGTCCTTAAGTAAGTAGCATCACATCACATCAACAATGCGACTAGATTAACATGTAGAACAATAGCATTAGTATTACTGTCATGAGAGTAGCGCATGGTCAGTAAATGTGCAATCAAATTTGTGCAGTTCCAATGGGATGTTGCAATGTTAGCGGTGTGAGAGTTAAGTGTAACTGCAAAAACACAATTCATGGAAAATAAAGCAAGACGAAAGCTCTTCATAAAATGGTGGTGACATTGCTTTAATTTATTGACGGGACTAGACCATTACTTATAGTGACATTAGGTGGCATTGCTTAATGCTTCATGTGATTTTACATTAATGGTAGCGATATGGGCGTAGGGACAACAGGGGCATAAAGTGGTGAGGAAGATGTGGCTTCCGAGAGCGGCAAACACTCAGGTAGCATGTCTGCATTTGTCCCATTTTTTATCTCCTTAGCAACATTTTCCTATGTGAGCACAGGAAATCTAGACCTGCTCATTCTCATTTGTGTTGTCCCCCAACACCCGTCACTTTCTTTCCTTTGTCAACCAAGAGATAGGTCCACTTCCCCCTACCCTTCACCATCCACCATGCTTTCTTCGTCTTTTCAACCAAGAGACCGGTTGGGTAGCCAGTATCTACTACTTTCCGCCGTTTCCTCTTAGAACCACGTCCTAGATTCATGCTACAGCTTTCCCACTTTCTTCCCTGTTTGAACCAACTCTTAGAGACGACTGTATGAACTAGCTTTACCTCTAATAATAGTAAAAGTCTAGGTGGCTTTGGAACAGCGGACGGAAGTAGAAAAAGATCCACACGAAGGGAGCTGGGGCAGTAGAGCAAGGCAGGTTTTGAAGGAATATATACCTGAGGGTCGTCGGCATGTGGCAAAGACGACGTCGGGAGGCCGCATCTTGGCCACCATACCGCAGGGAGGAAGAAGGGGTCGGAGGCACTCCCGAGCCGGCGCTCTCTCGGAGAGAACGGCAGGGCCGCCGATCGGGACGCACAGGCAGCCGTTGGTCTCCTCCCTTGCCACCGACGATAGCATGAACGATGCACCTACACCCCTGCCCCGGTCGAGATTGTCTGGCCGGATTTGTGACCAGTCGTGAGCTGCGAGAGAGTGTGGCCACCTATGTCTTTCTTAGATCTGGAGAGCATGAGAGAGTGAACGAGAGGAAATCTAGTAAAGCAAGTGCTAAGGATCATGCTTATATATATAGTGGAGTGATTTTGTTGTACCAGCTTAAAAAAATGCGCTCCTACGTGTACCAGTGAGTGGGTGTGAGAGAACTAGTGCGTGCGTGCACCGCTTCTCTTCGTGAGAGTACAATATTCTATGCCCAAAGAACGTTCACCGCAAGAGTAATAGTATAAGTGTGTGACGTGTGAGCTAAAATAAAATGTGTGTGACGTCTTTTGTTTTTTAGAAGTTCTAAGGGTGTGAAGAGCACATATGTGCGTGACATCTACCTGCAGATAGACAATGGGTGCGACGTGCGAGTCTGCAAGAGGACTCAGGAGAGTCGTGACTCGTGAGGGAGCCTGTGCATGAGAGAGAGGGGGCACGTATCAATGCAATGCATGTGTCCGTAAATCATTATCCGACAAACATTCGCCACAAGTCTTTTCCTGACGAACGCCGTAAGAACCGTTAGATCGGCATCCGACAGTGTCAGTTTTGCCATGTCATTTAACAGAACAGACACTCCTCCTACACACAAATCTTCTACGTGAGTGTTAGCAACTGCCATATGCTCCCTCCGTTCCGAAATGCAGTGCATATAGCTTTATTGAAAATTCGAACCTCGCAAACTTTTACCGAGTTTTCGTGTACCAAATTGCACATGTAGAATACCCTGTATATATCATTTCATTCATCTTCGAGAGGTAACTATAAAGATGGGGGAGGAGTCTACAAAATAATACCATCGTATCACCCGCATCAATTTCAACCATCCTTTGGTGTCGAGGAATATCATAGGAACTCTATATGATATGATTTTTATAGGATTTTTTCCTTTAGAGCCAATTGGTTCATAGGAATAGATTCATATACTCCACATTTCAAAGGAAATAAACATGATATCATTTCTATAGCTTTAGAGCCACTTGGTTCAAATGAATGGATTCCTATACTCCCTTAATTTCAAAGGAAAATAAACATTAGCGTATATTCAATAGAAAAGTTCCTATGATCTGAACCAAATTACATATCTTTTCTAATCCCTCCTCATAGGAATTGAGATACATGTCATCTCTAGATTCAATAGAAAAGTTCCTATGATGTGAACCAAATGACATCTCTTTTCCAATCCCTACTCATAGGAATTGAGATGCTCCATGTCATCTCTTTCCCTACAACTTCCATGTATACATCTTCTATTCCTAAATAGATAGTACAACCCACTAGTAGCTTTTTTCCAAAACATGCAATTATGGCACAAGAACTATATAGTGTGCCAATAACTTTGAAAGATGGTCGCTAGATGAAGCTAATCCGACACAGCAGAGATGGCGAATCCGAGCACTACTGGCCATTGGATATCATCAACATTCCACCAGATCTTCCACATGTACAATTTAGAAGACTCTGTGGTTGAACTTAAGCATAATGCACAAACCTCAAAACACAAGCACTTCTCCTTTGTTCTAGAATCTTATGTATCATAATTGTTTTTTTCTAAATGAATTGCCATTATTTGTTTTTTACTTTATGCTTTACAATGCACAACCCCATGAATCTTAACATTTTTATAAAACTAATTGTTTTTGAATGAGATGAACTATAAGAACTAAACGAACATCTACATCATGCATATATGACTCAAAGCTTTACATGCTATAGTGTGTATTTATTCATAATTTGGTTTCAAAATCTCATGTGTTCAATGCATCATTGCCTTTAGGTCGAACTTACGTCCACAATTTTTTGTACGTACTATATCTCCACTGGTCCCCGAACCCAAAATGTGGCCTCGTGCCCGTAAAACCAAGTGGCCCACGCATGTGTCGACTCGAACCCGTTTACTACAATGTGGCCCCGCACGCTGTAGTACTCCTACAAACCCTACCACCGCACTCATCATCAGTTTTCGTCAAGAGGACGAGGGAGAAGCCGATTTGTAGTGGAGGCGCTTTCAAAAAAAGGTTATGTAGTGGAGACCCTACCCTAGGGTGCCCTAGGTAGCTGCCGCACGCGTCATTGTTTTCTCTTTTCTTTATGCTGTTGCGCCCTAGAGTGAAATGATGGTTGCTTCATATGTCCAGCTTAATGCGGGAAAGGTGGGGCTTTGTGGTTTGACCCCTCATCGCTCATTTTCTACTACTGTCGCGCTACGACCGGGGTGCCTCCAGTTCCAACCGTTGCTCCAAACTGTAATTTGGTGCATCGCACGTGGAACAAGATGGTGGATGAGCCACATGTGAGCCAAAGGGGCCTTGTTAAGTGTGTCGTCATTTCGTGTGCGGACTGACCCTGCTTGAGTTGCTATGCCAACACGACAGGAGCACCCTACCACTTGGTTTTGCTCCTTGGTGAATCCCGACTATATTGATCTAAAAAGATACGTGCTGAACTACCCTCTCTGTCTCGGTTTTTTATTTTTAGGCATCTCAGTTTATAGGGCGTGCACGTAGTTCTAGGTCATCCATTTGACTAACTAAATATGAGTTACTAGTATGTCACAAAAAGTACTACTATATCATTGGATTCTTAAGCGGATGTAGTTGTATTTAAAAGTCGAGGGCGGGGCTTTTCCTGCGCGGTAGGCGGGGCAGTTCCACCTAGTCGGTTCGACAGAGACGCGAGAAGACGAGGGAGTAGGCTGCTGCAAACGTAGGGCTGTGTGATTTGACAGCGAGTTACTGCTGGACAGGTGGGCCCCGTGATTTGACTTGCCATTTTCATTTTAACCACGGCGCTACGACCGGCGTGAGTCTCCCGATTCCTGACCACCTCCATAAAGGTGCCTCTCCCAATGCTCCACCATGTAGTTGAGGCTGGCTCTTGCATGAGAGCCCACTTCTCCACTTTTTCCTTGCCTCTTTCCTCCACACATGCAAAAATGCCATGTAAAGCGGGCTTATAGCCCAATATTATAGTACTTACTTACTCCTACAGGTGCTAAGCTTGACACATCAGCATAAAGTCTGATGTGGCAAGTTTGGTGACCCAAGGAAGAAATGGTGCTAAGCGCGTGTACCAAGGTGAAAAGGCACTTTTGAGTCTATAGATAATTAAATGAAGCAAACTTAGCAACACCATTTCATTGGAAGAGGTCACTCCTTGGCAAATGCAATAAATACTAGTACTCCTTGTGTTCCATAATATAAGAATGTTTTTGGCACTACACTAGTGTCAAAAACGTTCTTATATTATTGGACGGAGGGAGTACGAAGAAAGAGATAGAGAGGAGTAAAAAAATACACTTATAGCCAACGTTATAGCTAACCTTATTGTAGTATGAGTGACTAAGTGATGACTATGTATGACATGCCAACATCATATAGCCTAACGCACCGTGTTAAATCTCCAAGGGCACGACCGCGCGAGCGAAGCGATGGTCGTGGTAGGCGCGACCATGATACGGGCTGCTGGCAGCCCTTGGATCTGAGATCAAACGGTCGCATGCTAAGTTGCTGAAAATTTGCAGAATAACCCTCCAGGATAGGATATTCACCCATAGGTCTAGAATCACGCCATGCAACCATTCAATCTCAGATCCAAGGGCTCTCACAAGCTCATATCATGGGAGAATGGAAAGCCACTACCCTGCCGTTCGCACGCTGGCAGTTCGCTCCTACTCGTCCCCGCACGTCCTTCAATACTACGACGGGTTCACTCCTAGTCGTCCCGTCCATTCACATTGCGGCAGTTCCACTAATCCTAACCCTCCTCCCAAATCCATGGCGTCCCAAATCTCCACGATCGGCGGTGAGTACAAGGTTAGAACCATCACCGGCGATGAGTTCGACGTCATCTACACCCGTTCTTCCGCGACGGTGAAAGGATGCCTTTCTCGCATTAGACGCATGTTCGAAGACTCAGGTGATGTGTGGGTCGCTGGGCTAGATGTTGAGTACACCATAGTCCTGGGATGAGAGAAGGATCTAAAGGACGAAGAGAGGAAGAAGCCCGCCGTGATCCAGGTTTGCGTGCATGAGTTATGCTTGGTCTACCATATATGCCATGCCGACATTGAATGCCTGGATTTTAAGAACTTCCTCGAGAGTAACCTAGTCAAATTCGTTACTGTAGACTTTGGTAACGACAAAGAAGTCCTGCGTCGGATAGGCCTCGTTGTAGGCAACCCCTTCGACCTCCAGAAGAATCGGCTGCTGCCCTCCGGTGGCCAGCCTTCAATGCTGACCCTGGCAGGAGCCATGGTTCATCCTTCGTACAGTAAACTGGAGAAACCTCATTACGCGTTTCATCGTCATGCATGGCAGCGGAATGTACTAGATATAGACCACATCCACTATGCTGCAATGGATGGCTACCTTTGTTTCAATATATACAAGGGTTGGATGAAGAGCAAGATCCAAGTGTGCGGTTCAAGAAAAGAAGTATCGGCCAAGAGGAAGAGGGACAAGGACGAAGTCAAGGACGTGGATGAGGACTCCTCCGAGTGAGTAAGGTGTCAGTATAGTTGCTCATGGTGGTTCTAATGCAGTGTTTATCGGATTAGTTGCATAGTTTAATTTCAGGTGTGCTTAGTTGAATTTGAGGGGTGTGTTGTGCTGAGCCCCAGCAGAACTATGTTATGTTTCTTCTCGTTACTTTAACTCCTCAGTATGATACATACTACTAGTATATCTTTAATAGAATTTAGCACCCCAATTAAGCACGTACTAGCTTTTTTAATAGTACTATATGCATAATATGGCGACGAGCGCTCTCTATATGTACCACCTTTTTTTAATTTCAATTTTTGCTCCACAGCGCAATCCATCGATAGTACTACTGTACAAAAGTATACATTTTTAAAAGGTTGGAGTACTATTCATCACATATATAGCCAGTTAAATTCTCAACCTAGAACGACGTGCATGCCATGTAGTAAACCAATACGGAGGAAGTATAGTAAAAATGAGGTGATTTTACCGAGCGATCGGCGGGGGAGCATGGCCTGTCATGCGGTCCCACGTGTCATGATGTACCAAGGCGATGCGCGTGTCCCTCTTGAGGCAGAAGCAATACTACGTGGTTTGAGATGATGGCGAACCGAAGTGTGAAATAATGGTTGCTTCATCCGTCTGGGAAGGTGCAACATTGTGATTTGACGTCTCATTGCTCATTACTACTACTGGGCCGGTACGAGTGGAGTGCGTCCCCCCTGCTATTCTGCACTGTTATTTGGTGCTTGACACGTCGACCCGGTTCCTATATGTCCCCAATGTCAGCGACATGAAGAACAGAATTCACGAAAGGGAGCGTCAACGGAGGAGTATACTACATAATTCATGAAAGGGAGCGACTTAGTTTTGGAAAAAAATCTGTTTTTACGGAGTATGTACCCACTAGGGTTTATAGGGCTCATCTAAAAAACATTCATTTTTCCATTTGATAAGTCTCAATTCTACTATACTAGTAGTAGTACCATTACATGTTGGATTTCGAGGTGCATTAGATCACCCGACGCAAGCAGTGTCAAGAGGAAACTAACCAATGCATGTACAAGTTCATGGAAATTTAGTGGTCATTCATGCACTCATTCTAATTAATGCCTCGGCAAACATAACTTCTTGAGAAAAACGAGTGTACTAATTACTTGTGCAAACTACAAAATTAATTTTACCACTCACTGCCTACCTTGCTTGGAGAGATTTTGAAATTGAGCCATAAACTGGAAAGGAGGGAGTAGTAACTTTTGTCTCGATTACTATTTGTGGCCTTGTATAGATGAAAAATGTATTTTTTTATAGTGGCCTTGTATAAGTAAATGGAGGGAGTACTAACCAAGGTACGTAGTAGGGACGAGGAGTAAACGGAGGGAGTAGTACTCCCTCCGTCGAGGTGTGTGGTCGTCTTACGAAAACCAAATAATCCCAAAACACTTAGGCCCAGTGCATTAAATTCTACCTCGTTCTTGTTTCTTGACATATCAACCAATAAGAGATGTGGGGTGTGCATGCTATTAATGACTTGAGACTACCAAACACGACATGCAGTGGTTAGTTCATTGCATGCAATGCTATTAATTAGCAAATGAACATTTAGTTCTTTTGTTTTCTCCTCCTCCTTGGTCACGGTGCACAACCTAAGATGACTTACTCACCTAGACGGAGGGAGTAAAATTTTCTCCTTGTGCTGCGAGCCAGCGCACGTGTGGGCGAGGGAGCGGGCATAAGGCGTAAGTAGTAGGAGTACTACTACTACTTCTCGTAAGCAAGCTTCACCTCATCCTGCGAGCCACCGCGCCCGTGGGCGGGGGAGACAGCGTACTAAGCAAGCTTCTCCTCGTTCTGTGAGTTGATGGGACACATCAAAAGTACTCCAGTGTATAGAGCCTTGCCTCTAAGGTAGGCCCCACATGGTTTGTCTCTTTTTTTAACATAACATGTCAAGTCGCAATTTGTTTGTTCACCCGTGGTAGATGATCCTCCCTCCACCAAGTGGACAACCAGTACACGTGCCAAATTACCACGTGGGCTGCCTTTTTCGTACAGAAATGAGCTCTACCGTGTACCCGCGTGGGTGTGGTTGGGAAAGAGATGGGAGTACATGCACCGTGCATGCACCTCTTCTCTTTGTGCACGTCCCCCACCTACGTAGTGTGTGTGAGAGAGATACAAACCTAGACATAATGCGCCCTCCATCCCCATGCCTCCGTCCAGTCCGACCACCAGTCACCACCATGCCCCACTCCTCCTCACCTTATCTCTCATCTTTCTCCCTCCATTTTTATATACAAGGGGCCACTATCAAAGTTACAATTTGCAGATATACAAGGCCACTAACACTAATTGATGCAATATTAATGGTGTTTGCCTCGTGGTACTAGCAAAGGAGGAAATTAATTATCCCTTGCATGCATGCGGGAGTTTGTAAAAAATGCATCTTGATGTTCCGTGCAATGCACGGGCATCTTGCTAGTCCATGAAAACAACACATGGCAAAATTCCACGGTGAACGAGGGATTTGAATCTGTTGGGAGGGGCTGCTTGGATCTTGCCCGGGGTAGCCAAAATATTGGCGACCCTTTTGTCCACCGGTGCCTTTGCCACCGATGAACGAGGAATGGCTCGGGTGCTCATGCATCCTCCAGCGCGCACGTTGGAGACGAGCTCGCACGAGTTGTGTTTTTTTGTCCCACAACACCGCCCGAGCCGCCCGCCGACCGACCGGCGACCCGCAAATTACGCCATCCAACCGGACGAAATTCACGCAAACACGTACACAAACTGATATTTCATATAAACAATGATGGAAATCATATAAAATACCAGATTTTCATACAAACATGATGGATCTCATTACATTGAAATGAACTACGCGGTGCTAGTTCTGGACAGCACATGTATATAATACCTGGCCTAAATGGTCGCCCGCTGATCGATTTGTGTTCCTCATGTCCGGCAGCACGATCACCGGACTGCCGGGAGCCCCGGAGGTATATGCTTCAGTGCAAAGGACGGCTCGCTTCCCCACTGCCCAACTGATATCATTGGCTGGTGCCGAAGATGATGGTGGCCGGCACCGATTTGAGTTCATCCCCGGCCACTACTTCGCCTTGGCCGGCACCGGCTCGAGTTCATCCTAACATTCCCCTCTTCCGTGGAGCCCATGCGGGGTTGACAAAGGTCCTCGCAACAAAACGATCCGGCAAGACACCTGATGTGTACGCCGGCGTCGCCTCCACGGTGGCCTTCATGGGACCCAAGTGGTTGTGGCCTCCCGTGTTCTACTTCTCCTCGATGATGGCGGCGGACGCGGAGGCGCTGGCCATCGACTCGTCACTCTTCATGCACCCGGCTTCTATTGCTGCCTGCATGGTGCAGCCACCGGCATGGGAGTCTCAGCCACAGAAACGGGAGACGCGGTACGAGGCGGCGGCGTGGACGGCAGCAACGACGCCTGTGCGCTGCTCCTCGTCGAGCTGGCCTGGAGCCGCGAGTTGCTGAAGCGCGCGCCGGCTTGGGGCAGCAACTAGCTCCGTCGGGCGAGGGGAGGGAGGTGGATCAGCAAGCTGGATAGCTCGTATCCGGCAGGCTACCCAGCTGGCTTGGATGTGGAATAACTACTCTTGTAAGCCATTGTAAGAGTGGACAAAATGGTGGAGGAGATAGGGGAGCGGCGGAGGTGTGCGATTCTTGGCCGGCGTTTGGCCTCGTTTAAATAGACGGCGGACGGGAGGAGCTCGGCCGGTGTTGTGTTTAACACTGGCCCGGTCATGAACGGACGTGTGTCCAGAGTGGGTTTCTCGGCTTCCACACGGGCGGGTTTCATGGAGGCGTTTGAATGCGGCACGAAGGCGTGTTCAGCCGGGCGTGCAGCGAGTGGCGCCCTCGACTCTGACCTAGGACACCACGCTGTTCTTCCACTGACGTGTGGGCTCTTTGGGTGCATGGCCTGCATGTCAGTGACCCAACGCAGGCAGCGCATAGCAGAGGAACCTTTGGTGGGCCAGGGCGGTCAGAAGCGGGCATTTCATAAACCGATGATTGTTCATTGAGTGTGACTTCATATTTTTCATGTAGATAAGCCTACTATGTTGATAGCCCGTTCGATACGTTGTGATTCATAAAGACCGCTGCAAACATCAATGTTTTGCTTATCACAGATAAGATTGATTAATACCCGTAACAATCCATGTCCTTAACAAAGGGTGCATGCACGTATAAGTCGAGCGTGTGTCTTGCGTCGTGTGTTGTGTGCATGCAGGCGTGCGAGTGTTGCGTGCGTGCAAGGGTATGTTTCAGTGTTGCATGCATGGGTGCGTACGTGCGTGTGTTCATGAGTGCATGTGTATGTGTCAGTGTTGCACGCCAGCATGCGTGCGTGTGTATGTGTCAGTGTTGCACGCCTGCATGCGTGCGTGTCTTGCGTGCATGCATGTGTACGTTATGTGTACATATTAGTGTTGCACGCCTGCATGCGTGCGTGCATGTGTACGTGCGGGGTGAGGCTACACGTCAGTCGACTGACTTTTTCATCTCTGGTCATTAGATTTTCCAGTCGTTGGATACGAAATCAAGGGCCTCCAGTTTATCATCAAACTCCACCCCCCCTGAGCCGCCAACCCCCGCCGCTCG
>NC_057810.1:626001905-626229274 GCF_018294505.1 Triticum aestivum | reverse complement strand
GCCGTTGACTGCCAACCAGAGGTCTCACGACTTCGAATACCCACCGACCACTAATTTATTACCATTTCTGTCCTTCATATACGCGCTGACGGGTGGGCCCTATGGTAATGTGCTCTGCTGAATGTGGACCGTTTGACTGGTCAATTGATCGTGTTATCAACAAATTACGGAGCTGTATGGTGAGCCAGTGACCGTATGATCACCCTAAAATGTACTCCTATTTTATTAACACAGCGCAGACTCAAACTACCATTTCTTTCTTTCATATACGGGCTGATAGGTGGGCCCCACGGTTACGCGCCCCGATGGTGCAACACTAGTTGCGCCGCGTGGAATGTTTTACTAGTCAATTGATTGTGTCATCAACAAAATACGGAGTTGTATGGGTGAGCCAGTGACCGTATAATCATGACATGTATTTGTTTAACACGGTATTGTATATTAGTGATAGGGGTGTGTACAAAGTACACGTGAATACAAGGCATTGTGCGTGTGTGTACTTTGTATTCACGTGAGCCAGTGACCGTATATTCACGTGTACTTTGTACACACCCCTTTCTTCAACTGCAAGGGTCCGATCCGAACTAGGGTAAAACTTTGCCTCGTTTTACCATCCATCCTAACAGCCAGGGATATCCTACCGAATGATATGATGAAATCATATCTGCCAACTACTAAGAGAGAGGTGTGTCGGGGGGGCAATGTGTGCGAGAGAGGCCTAAAGATAATGTGCGTGTGGGAGACACGTAGGCACATATATGTGCGTATAGAGGGCTAGTAGAGACCGTGCGTGTGTATATATGCATGCGAGAGAAATAGTGTTTTCCAACTGAGATTAGTGAAAAGAGTGGTACATAGTAGTCAGAAAGAGAGAGAGAGAGAGAGAAATAGAGAGAGCATGTGCGTGAGACACCTCGACACCCTGAGAGAGATTGTGAGCATGTGTGAAAGAGAAATGCCGATGCATATAAAGTGTGTGCACTTATGTGTTAGATAGAGAGATATATAACACATTTGTGAGAATGGGGCGAGGCATAGTGCATCTACGTGTAAAAGGCGGTTCTACGCATTAAATTAAAATATAAATGTCATTATTATTTTTGGATGAGATCATGAATTTTGCAAATTGCGTATGGGCGAAAATCGGTCTATCAGACACCCATACTCTATTGAATTCTAGCATGTGCATGCGTTCATTTCACATTATCTATCCTAGAGTGAGAGCGGGTTGAAATACAGGCAATGGATGCTTTTGCAATTCATATATAAACATTAATTAGTGCACTCCATGTTGTTAGTGTGAAGCACTTTATACATTTGTCACTTGCATGGATACATTCCAAATTGCTAGCTACGAAATAGAATACATGTCGAATTCAACATAAAGGGGGTTTCGAAGATTCGAATTCATAGGAAGTGCATTCATCTATTTGAACCCGAGATAATGGCATTTGTAAATCAGATGTAAAAGGGGGCATCAATCTTTGTTGTGAGTTTGAACATGCTATATATATGCATATGCATATCTAACTTTTTATTTTTTGCAACCAAGGAGATTATATCTGTAACCATGCATGAACTGAGGTAAGTTGCATATTTATTAATATATACTCGTGTACAATGTATAATGTACCCCCTCCAAAATAATCGTAGCTTTAGGATTTTTAAGAGTAAAGATTTGTGAAGTTTGACAAATCCTGAAAGTTCAATTCAAGAGAACCGAAAACGTTAATGCTTCTGCTCCCAAATATTGAATGAAGCGCCAAATAGGCCTATGGTCACCCGAAACCGCGCGAGACTAATGTTTGGTGGTAGGAAATTACTGTCCTGACTCTGGCCCGTGTAGCCTATCGGCCCGATGTCCAAAGGTCTAAATCGGGGTAGGTTTGTAACTTCACCAAGACGCCGTGGGCACCTAAACACCCATGCGCTCGGCCGAAATCTATCCCGCCCACATTAGGGACACCTGACATGACTGTCATACCCCCAACCCGCAATACGTCCGAAATTTTAGATGGGGGCAAAGTTTGTAAATTTCCTTAAATTTCAAACAAGCGCGTCTCAAACCGAAACATTGTTCCCCCTTAGTTCCCCGCCTCCCTCTGTTTCCCCATTCATACTCCGTGGGCTCGAAAACGCCATCGCCACCAGCCGCGAAACCCCAGCCTCCTCCGTCCTCCACCCCATAGCAGCCAATCCACCGCCGCCCTCCTCCATCATGCCGGAGCCGGTACCCCAATGTCATCGTCCAACGCAATCGCAACCACAACACCCTCAAGGACTTAGCAGATGAAGCCAAGGAAGAGCTGCCTCCACGACACCGACGCCAACGTGCGCCATTCCAGAACCACTCCGACCACGCTGTCCTGTGCCTCACTGCTGCGGCTTCACTGTCGCAGTCGTCCATCGCATCGGAGTTGTTCCCGCTACGCCGTCGTTCGCCGCCTCGGATCTGCTTCTCCGCCGCTGACAGACGGCCACCGCACCACACTCAACAACTTGGCCATGGGTTCGTCCAAGGCTACACCGTCCTCCACAACTTCTGGTTTTCGGCGAACAACAAGAAGATTGTCAGAAAAACAGAAGGAGGACATAGCACTGCCAGCAGAAAGAGGTACTCCTCTTACCTTATACGTGCAAATCTTACGTCTCCGCTCACACCGTATTCATCCCACGAAATAAACTCGTTGAGCACTTCTTACTGCATCTTCTTTGTGATACTAAGTGCACAAGGTTTCCTCCCTTTTACTATTTCACCTTTGCTAGAGGTCAGTAGACCGCCTGGATTTCAATTCAGGGTCAGTCGAACTGCAATTAAAAGAAGCAACACCCGCTTAGGCGCGCGGAGCACCTAGTCCGCCTGTTCCCCGAGGAAGCAGTGCATCGATGTCTATCATGGGGTGTGGGGAGCAGGAGCTACTTGCGCCCGATCTGGAGGTCGGCGGGGCTTGAATGGATAGTCGGGGGGTGCAAAGCATGGCGGTGCGGTGAGGTCGAGGTGAGGGCGCAGGCAGGGGAGGAATACTGGGCCGGTGGTCGCTAGTGTTTCGAGGAAGATCGTCAACACTGACTGGCTGGAGGTAGATGAAGGCGATCTGCCCGTTCTTTGTACATTGGACGGTGCAGAAAAAATGGACTGACCTATTTGCTTTCAGTCGACTGTTATTTTCATAGAATCCTGTAGTAATTTAGTGTGCCATGCATGTTGTAGAGCTATCATATGTCTCCCGTCATTTATTTCTCACCGACCTACTATCTGCTACCTTTACACTGTACTAATTGTGCACACACTTCACCCATACTCACACTATTGTTTTTTTATGCATGGGTATTTCAGACTCTGACGTAGTGTTGATGAATGCAGAAAAGAAAAGATAGAAGTCGCTCCAGTGTAATTCGAAGATAAGCACTAAGCGTTTCAGCGCTCTAATGGGTGCAGTGTCAGCAGTTGGAGACAGTAAACGTAGCTCTGCAATTGATGATCTCAATTTCCACACACAACCATCCCAGGTGCTTTCTTTAACTTTGCACTGTCAAATGTGGTTGCATGTTGCATATGGTGTCTAGCTTGTATTGCTTCCAATTTGGTTAAATTGCATCTACTTACTTTACACATTATACCTTTCATAATGACATGCCTTCCTGTTTTTGATACATACTACATATGTCTATTAACCATGTTCGTACATCAACTAATGCTATTTTGTATCCCTCGTCAATCACTTATGATGAGACAGTCACCCGGGTGGGTTACTGTGAGACGCGCTACTCATTTAAAGAGTGCAGTGTCATCCTCCCCACATGATTCTCAAGGAACAGCAAAGCTAAATGAAGATAGTCAACGAAGCTCTCTAGTTGATCACCGCAATTCCCCCACACCACCATCGCAGGTGCTTGCTCTTACTTGGTAGTGTGATATGTGGTTGCATGTTGCATATGGTGTCTGCCTTGTAATGCTTCTAATTAGGGTAAATTGCATCTGCTTAGTTAACACATTATACATGTGAATGTGACATGCCTTCCTATTTTTGGTACATACTACGTCTTTCTATTAACCATGTTCTTACATCAAACTACTTTTCTTGTGTATCCCTCATCAATGCTCCTAATTTGTTAAATTGCATCTCCTTAGCTTACACATTATACATGTGAATATGACATGCCTTCCTGTTTTTGGTACATACTACATCTGCCTATCACACCAGGTTCTTACATCAAACTACTGTTCTTGTGTATCCTGCATCTATCGCTTATGATGAGACAGTCATGCGTGTGGGTTAATATGAGATGCAATACTCTTATAAAGAATGCAATTTCATCCTCTCCACATGATTCTCAAGAAACAACAAGCCTAAATGAAGATATTGAACGTAGCTCTATACCTGAAGACTGCACTTCCCCTACACCACCATCACAGGTGCTTGCTCTAACTTCGCAGTGTGATATGTGGTTGCATGTTGCATATAGTGTCTAGCTTGTAATGCTTCTAATTAGGGTAAGTTGCATCTGCTTAGTTTACACACTATACCTGTGAATATGACATGCCTTCTTATTTTTGGTACACACTGCATCTATGTGTAAACCTTGTTCTTACATGAAACTACCTCTCTTCTATATCCTGCATCAATCACTTACGATGAGTCACCTTTATTCGTTGCATATTGCATATTATTTCTAGCCGGTTGCCATGTATTGCTTCTAATTTGGTCAAATACATTTGTTAGGGCATCCTTTTAATTTGGCAGAGTGATATTAGTTTCATCTTTCATATGCTTTCTAGCTTGCGTCGATTCTAACAAGTTCAAGCACCTTGTGCTTAGTTTACACTTTATACATCATACATGTCAATATGTCACGCCGTCCTGTTTTTCATACATATTCCATCCTCCTATCATGCGGCTGCCTTACATGAAAGTAGTGTTCGTCACTATCATCCATCAATGAGTTCTGAAGAGCAAATTTTATTCCTTTTTTCTTCTGGGTTTGACTTGACAAGGCAAAATCAAGAAAGAGGAAGGAAAAGAGTAAGGAAGGCGATGATGGTGGTCCTCTACAGCAATGTAAACGGAGCATCTGTATCGATTCTCCTTGTACTGATAGTGCATTACAAGGTCCAAGTCTCCGCTCCCCTACTCCACAATCCAAGGTGCTTGCTCTAACTTGGCAGTGTGATATCTGGTTGCATGTTGCATATGGTGTCTAGCTCGTATTGATCCTAATTAGTGTAAACTGCATCTGCTTAGCTTACACATGATACATGTGAATATGACACACTTTCCTGTTTTTGGTACATACTATATCTGTCTATCACACCATGTTCTTACATGAAACTACTCTTCATGTGTATCCTGCATCAGTCACTTATGATGGGACACCTTTAAGTTGGCAGTGTGATATTGGTTTGCGTCTTGAATATGATTTCTAGCATGTATTGCTTCTAGTTTGATGAACGCCACCTATGACGAGACAGTTTTAACTTGGCAGATTGATATTGATTGCACCTTCCATATGGTATCTTGCAGTGTTTCTAATTTGTTGAAGTGCCTTCTGCTTAGTTACCACATCATAGGTGTGAATATGTCAAGCCGTCCATTTTTCGTACATATTCCATCCTCGTATCATGACTTTGCCTTTCATCAGAGTAGTGTTCGTCAGTATCATGCATGAATGAGTTCTGAAGAGCGAATGATATTCCTTTTTCTTGTCGGTATGACCTCACAATGCAAAATCAATAAAGCTGAAGGAAATTGGCAAGGCATTGGATGATGGTGGTCCTTCCGAGCAACTGAAATGGAGGTTCTCTACAGATTCTACTCCACCATCCTCCCAACAAGATTCGTAAGACAACGCAAGGCTAGACAGTCAACGTAGCTGTGTAGATGATGAGCACATCTCCCCTACTCCACCATCACAGGTGCTTGCTCTAACTTGGCACTATTATATGTGGTTGCATGTTGCGTATGCTGTCTAGCTTGTATTGGTTCTAACTTTGTTGAATTGCATCTGCTTACTTTACACATAATGCATGTGAATATGACACGTGTTCCTATTTCTACATCAGACTACTATTCTTGCATATCCCGCATCAGTCACTTATGATAAGGCACCTTTAAGTCGCCACTGTGATATTGGTTGTGTCTTGCATATGATTTCTAGCATGTACTGCTTCTAATTTGTTGAAACACCATACAGTTTGAACTTGGCAGGGTGATATTGGTTGCATCTTTCATATGGTGTCTAGCTTGCCGTGCTTCTAATTTGTTGAAATGCCTTCTGCTTAGTTACCACATCATAGGTGTGAATATGTCACACCATCCTATTTTTCATACATATTCCATCCTCGCATCATGTGTTTGCCTTTCATCCGAGTAGTGTTCGTCAGTATCATGCATGAATGAGTTCTGAAAAGCGAATTTTATTCCTTTTTCTTATCGGTTTGACTTCACAATGCAAAATCATTACAGCTGAAGGAAATTAGTCCGGCAGTGGATGATGGTGGTCCTTCGGAGCAACTCAAACAGGGGGTCTCTACAGATTCTACTCCGCCATCCTCCCAACAAGATTCGCAAGACAACACAAGGCTGGACAGTCAACATAGCTGTGTAGATGAGGAGCACATCTCCCCTACTCCACCATCACAGGTGCTTGCTCTAACTTCGCACTATTATATGTGGTTGCATGTTGCGTATGATGTCTAGCTTGTATTGCTTGTAACTTGAATTGCATCTGCTTACTTTACACATAATGCCTGTAAATATGACACGTGTTCCTGTTTCTAGAACATACGTGTACATGATGAGCACATCTCCCCTACTCCACCATCACAGGTGCTTGCTCTTACTTGGAACTGTTATATGTGGTTGCGTTTTCCGTATGATGTCTAGTTTGTATTGCTTCTGATTATGTTGAATTGCATCTGCGTAGCTTACAACTTATACCTGCAACGATCACTTACCCATAAGACACATTTAACTTGGGAATGTGATGTAGGTTGCATCTTGCATTGTCTTCTGGCTTGTACTGCTTCTAATTTCATGAAATGGCACTTACGACGAGACACTTTTTACCTGATAGAGTGATATTGGTTGCGTGTTCATATGGTGCCTAGCTTTCATTTCTTCTAATTTTGTTGAAATGCCTTCCGCTTACTGTTTTTTCATACATATTCCGTCCTCCTATCGTATGTGTGAATATGAAACGCAGTCTTTTTTGTATATATTTCCATCCTCCTATCCTGCGCTTGCCTTACATCAAAGTAGTGTTCGTCTGTATCATGCATCAACCAGTTATGCAGAGCTAATTTTATTCATCTTCTTGTGGTTTTGACTTCCTAAGGCAATATTAGAAAATAGGAAGGAAAAGAGTAAGTTAGGGGATGTTGGTGGTCCTCCGCACCGACGCAAATAGAGACTCTCTAGATTTGCCACTGCTACTGCTAATGAAGTTGAAGTCCCAAATCTACATGATGAGTTCATCTCCCGTACTCCACCATCACAGGTGCTTGCTCTAAGTTGACAGTGTGAGAATTGGTTTCATGGGTCCTATGTTGTCTAGCCTGTATTTCTTCTATTTTGATTAAATTGCACCTGTCGAGTTTATACGTTATACATGTGCATATGACATGGCTTTCTATGTCTAGAATACACTGCATCTATCTAGCATACCATGTTCTTACATCAAAGTACTGGTGTTGTGTATCCCGGATCAGTCACTCATGATTGGACGCTTTTAACATGGCAGTTTGATAGTGGTTGCATCTTGCATTGATTTCTATGTTATACTGCTTCTATTTTTTCGAATTGCCACTTATGACAAGACACTTTTAACTTGGCAGACTAATATTGGTTGCATCTTTCATATGGTGTCTAGCTTGCATTACTTCTATTTTCTTGAAAATCCTTCTGCTTAGTTTGCACATCGTAGCTGTGAATATGTCATGCTGTCCTGTTTTTCTTACATATTCCATCCTCATACGGTTGTCTTACATCAAAGTATTGCTTGTCTATATCATGCATCAATGAGTTCTGAAGAGTGATTTTATTCTTTTGTGTTGTGGGTACAGCTTGACATGGCAAAGTCAAAAAAGAGCAAGGAAAATAATATAGTAGGGAGTGATGTTACTCGTCAGGTGAAACGGAAAAGGATATGCCGTCGAGATTCTGCTGGTACTTATAGTGCAGTAGAAGGTCCAAGTCCACCGGCTAAATCTACAAACATAGTATCACCTTCTCCACCAGCTGCAGCATCCGCTTCAATTGTACCAGCATCTCAACCAGTTACTCGTTCGTTTGCTCCAGAACTGGCCAGTTCCCAAGCTGCCTTCACACCTAACACTACTTCTGAAGCACTGCTGACACAACAGGACTTGGCAAGATCATATGAACCTCATGAGCATCAACACCAAGACGGTACCTAACCGAGTCAAGTTGCAGTTGCATGCTCCTTTATATGTACTCTCACAGTTTGATGTACACTAACACTTTCCATATTCATTATTGAACTAGCACCATGGCGCAAGCGGAAACAGACATCAGGGATAATTCTTGACATATTAACAAAATCTAAAGGAGGAAGAATGGAGATCTATTTTCAGGCAGGTTTTAAAAGGCCACGTGATGCTACAGAGTTAGCCAAGTTAGTATCAGAGGCAGCCGTTTCCGTTACGTGTCATGCATGTATCCTCCCAACGTGGATCCAGTACAGGAATGAGAAATACAATACCCAGTTTAACACCTTCCTTCACCATTTATCCGTAAGTAATGTTATTCATTGCAATTAGTAATATTGTCTTGCTTTGTCCCATACTTTCTAGCTTCCTCCTAATAAGACTCACATTCTTTTTTCAACAGATGAGGTTCAAGTTGGATCCGAAAGATGATGCAACTAAACAAGCATGCATTCATGTTTTTCAGTCTGCTCTGCGACAGTATCGGTACCACCTTAGAAAATCTCACTTTGAAGGCAAGGCTAACAATGAAATCGCCCAAACATCTCCAGTGGAATATATTACAGATGAAGATTGGACAGCCCTCGTTAAACACTGGTTTGATCCAAAGTATCAGGTAGGCTATATATATTTGATCAGACCACATATTGAACTTGTATTTATGTATGTGCCTTACAAGTGTATCTTGTTCTAGGCTAATTGTTTGAAGAACAAAACCAACCGTTCTAAAGTGAAATTCCAACAGATAACAGGATCTCGTAGCTATATTGCACACTGCGAGGCTTTTGTAAATAGCTGCTACTTCCTTCTTTCTTGTGTGCCATATTATCGTATCTATATTGACTTGTTCCAAATACAGAGGAAAGCCCGTGCGGACCAAAAAGAACCTGAACCGAATGCAGCGGAAATCTTCAAGGATTGCCACACCAGCAAGATGAAGGGCATGAGCACACTAGTTCAAGCCGCTGTTGTAAGTCCTTACTCCTCCTGCCTTGAACTGATTGGTACTGTGATGTGTTCATTTAACTACTTGGTTTGCAGCCAATGTCAGTTACTCTGTTCACTTTTATACACAGTTGTCTTAACGTATCATTTCACCTTACATGGTTTAAAAGAGATGAAGGATATTCTTTTGGTCTTGATCTGTAATCTAGTTGTTATGTTCACGTGCGCACACAATGATAAAATAGCCTGTTTGTTTTATATCTGTTTGCCCATGATATGAATGATGTCATACTATGTTCATCCTACTTTAAACCATGTCTCTTTATCCTTAGATGTCAACGAATGTGAGGAAATAGACAATACAGTAGGCATGCTAAATGGACATTTGTTCCGAAAGTGATTTTATTATGTAGTTGGCACTACAATACATGCTAACGTATTACAGTAGTTCACCAAAATAAGTTATGTATAAATGTTTAACCTACTTTGTTTGTTTTTGTCTCATTAGTAAATTATCTGGTACACTAATCTACAAGTTCAAACTTTCAGGAAGCTATGGAACAAATGATTGAACAGCCACAACCACCTGAAGGTGACGAGGCTACGACAGGCACAATGTCACCTCTTGCTGCAGTGCGTCGGTATCTCTCCACTAACAGTGCAAAAAGCACCTTCCTGTGTAATTCTGGGTTGGTTGTCAAGGTAACCTCGTCCAAATCGCCTTCTGAACAAAATCTTCCTGCTAGACAGAGTGATATATCTGTGCACTAGACACAAGTCCAATCCCTAATGGACGTTGTTTCGGAAACAAGAATAGTGGTTGAGAAATGTCGTCAAGATATGAATGGTTTTGAAACCAGACTATCAGGCATTCGCTTCATTGTTCAAGAGCAATGGCGGAAAAAGGTGGAGATCGTGCTGCTCCATCAGATTCTACAGCGTGAAACATTAGCACTCAGGTCAAATGATCTGTGCTTCTATACATCTGATGGTGCTTTTATCTGGAAGGACTGTAAACTTTATGCCAACAGGCCTTTTGTTGTATGGTTGGAATTTATTTTGTTGTGATACAACATTTATGATGCTGCCACAGGCTGCAGTAATTACGACGCTATTTTTGTATAGTGTAGGTTTATCTTAGTAATGTATTCGGCCGAAAGCTTCGTAGGAGCCCAACATGCCAACATTCATCGGGCCCATTCCAATTGGGCTAAAAATGATTACGGGCCAAAATTGGCATGTAGCCCACTAAAAATATCTAGGCCTAAATCAGCATAAGCTTTCATATTTTTCTGGTAAGCATGTGCCCATAGTGGGCCTTTAACATGCCTAAACATAATTTGGGCCCTCGGTAAAATTAGGCCGTTTACAGGTGTAAATATCTCGAGCCCATAAAAAACATGGGCCTTTAATAGACTGAAAGTGAGATGGGGCCCTGATTGTGCCAAATAACCCACTGGACTTAGCAGGCCGAAATGGTGGCCCATTTACGATGCGGATCTTTGACAGGCCGAAATTCGGACGGGCCGTAAATGCGCCGACCTAATACACGAGCCTTTAACGGGCCGGAACTTCGGTCGGGCTAGATTATCGTCATTTTTATATGGGCCGTTAATGGGCCCGATATGACGTTGGGCCACATATGGCCCATGATTTACGTTCGGCGTTAATAGGCCAGAAATGACAACAGGCCGAAAGTGGCCCAAATCTATAGTGGGCCTCTAACAGGCCGAATTTCAGACATGGCCGAATATGACCCAAATCCTTTACGGTCGTTTATGGGCCGAAAGTTTTGATGGCATGTAAATGGGCCCAAATGAAGCCGGACCTTTAATAGGCCGGAAATACACCGGGCCGTAATTCGACCCAATTACTTAGCGGACAGTTAACGGGCCAGAAGTGACCATGGGCCGCATTGATGACAAGTTTAGGACAGGCCGTTGACGGGCTGATTTGATAGAGAATGTTGGGCCTTTAGCTGGGCCGGCCCATTATGGTCTGCAGAATCTTGTGGGCCTTTAGTTGGGCCGGCCCATTATGGTCCGCAAAATCTTGTGGGCCTTTGGCTGGGCCGGCCCATTATGGCCTGCAAATTCGTGTGGGCCTTTAGCTGGGCCGGCCCATTATGGTCCGCTAAATATTGTGGGTCTTTAGCTGGGCGGCCCATTATGGCCCGCTAAATCTTATGGGCCTTCAGTTGGGCCGGCCCATTTAAACTTTGTGGGCGACGTTTGGCCGGTCCACGTGTCAACATATCATAGGCCATCTCGACCATTGGATGAGTGAGTGACACCTGTGCCAACGCGGAGCTGACGCGTGGATCCGTCAGCCAATGAGAATTTTACACGTGGAAAATCGTCATTGGTCGTGGCTGTTAACGGGTTATCGGATCCAAAATCCGACCCGATAGCTTAACGCCATTCCGTTACGGTGGATTCCACGTGTCGGTCACCCTTGACGAAAGCACTTTTGTGACGCGCAATTTATCATCATGGAACACTTCTACGACAGCACATGTATGACTATCTTGATTCTGTCATAAATTTTTCATGGGTGTACATGCATGCCAGAAAACGCGACCTACTGTGACAAACACGTATCATCACGGAAGTGTATTTTTTATAGTGACAATAGTATAGCACCAATAATAAAACATGCAACTCAAACCAATCACGATCATCAATTAACCCATAGGACAAAACAGATCTACTCAAACATCATAGGATAGCCATAAATCATTGGTAAATAATATATAGCATTGAGCACCATGTTTAAGTAGAGATTACAGCGGGTAAAAGAGAGGTTACACTACTGCATAGAGGGGGGATGAGTTGGTGATGAGGGCGGTGAAGTTGTTCGTGTAGATCGTGGTGATGATGATGGCCCCCGGCAGCGCTCCGGCGCCACCGGAAGCAAGGGGGAGAGAGCTAGCGTTGGTTTTCCCCGAAGAGGAGAGGGTGATGCAGCAAGTGTAGCGTAAGTATTTCCCTCAGTTTTTGAGAACCAAGGTATCAATCCAGTAGGAGGCTCCTCAAAAGTCCCACACACCTACACAAACAAACTAAGAACTCGCAACCAATGCAATAAAGGGGTTGTCAATCCCTTCACGGCCACTTGCAAAAGTGAGATCTAATAGAGATAGTATGATAAGATAAATATATTTTTGGTATTTTATGATATAGATGCAAGAAAGTAAAGATGCAAATAAAATTAGATTGAAAACAAATATGACAAGAGATAGACCCGAGGGCCATAGGTTTCACTAGAGGCTTCTCTCGAGAGCATAAGTATTACGGTGGGTGAACAAATTACTGTCAAGCAATTGATAGAAAAGCGAATAATTATGACGTTATCTAGGCATGATCATGTATATAGGCATCACGTCCATAACAAGTAGACCGACTCCTGCCTGCATCTACTACTATTACTCCACACATTGACCGCTATCCAGCATGCATCTAGAGTATTAAGTTCATAAGAACGGAGTAACGCATTAAGCAAGATGACATGATGTAGAGGGATAAACTCATGCAATATGATATAACCCCCATCTTGTTATCCTCGATGGCAACAATACAATATGTGTCTTGCAACCTTTCTGTCACTGGGTAAGAACACCGCAAGATTGAACCCAAAGCTAATCACTTCTCCCATGGCAAGAAAGATCAATCTAGTAGGCCAAACCAAACCGGTAATTCGAAGAGACTTGCAAAGATAACTCAATCATACATAACAGAATTCAGAGAAGATTCAATTAATATCCATAGATAAATTTGATCATAAACCCACAATTCATCGGATCTCGACAAACACACCGCAAAAAGAGATTAAATCGAATAGATCTCCACAAGAGAGGGGGAGAACATTGTATTGAGATCCAAAAAGAGAGAAGAAGCCATCTAGCTAATAACTATGGACCTGTAGGTCTGTGGTAAACTACTCACAACTCATAGGAGGGGCAAGGATGTTGATGTAGAGGCCCTCCATGGTCGATGCCCCCTCCGGCAGAGTGCCGACAAAGGCTCCAAGATGGGATCTCGCGGATACAAAAGGTTACGGTGGTGGAAATTGTGTTTCGTGGTGCCCCCCAGATGTTTTCGAGGTCCGTGGATATATATAGGAGGAAGAAGTACGTCGGTGGACGCCCGAGGGGCCCACGAGACAGGGGGCGCGCGCTATAGGGGGGGCGCACCCTCCTATCTCGTGGGGCCCTTGGAGCTTTCTTGACTTGCACTCCAGGCTCTCCTGATTAGATTTGTTCCAAAAAATAACGCTCCCGAAGGTTTCATTCCGTTTGGACTCCGTTTGATATTCCTTTTCTTCGAAATACTGAAATAGGCAAAAAACAACAATATGGGCTGGGCCTCCGGTTAGTAGGTTAGTCCCAAAAATGATATAAATGTGTAGAATAAAGCTCATAACATCCAAAACAGGTAATATAATAGCATGGAACAATCAAAAATTATAGATACGTTGGAGACGTATCAAGCATCCCCAAGCTTAATTCCTGCTCATCCTCGAGTAGGTAAATGATAAAAGGAGAATTTTTGATGTGGAATGCTACCTAGCATAATTCATAATGTAATTTTCTTTTATTGTGGCATGAATGTTGAGATCCAAGTAATACAAAATAAAAGTTCATATTGACATAAGAAACAGTAATACTTCAAGCATACTAAGCAAGTAATCATGTCTTCTCAAAATAGCATGGCCAAAAGAACGTTATCCCTACAAAATCATATAGTTTGGCTATGCTTCATCTTCATCACACAAAGTATTAAATCATGCACAACCCCGATGACGAGCCAAGAACTTGTTTCATACTTTAATAATCTCAAACTCTTTCAATTTTCACGCAATACATGAGCGTGAGCCATGGACATAGCACTATATGTGGAATAGAATGGTGGTTGTGGAGAAGACAAAAAGGAGAAGAAAGTCTCACATCAACTAGGCGTATCAACGGGCTATGGAGATGCCCATTAATAGATATCAATGTGAGTGAGTAGGGATTGCCATGCAACAGATGCACTAGAGCTATAAATATATGAATGCTCAACAAAAGAAAACTAGTGGGTGTGCATCCAACTTGCTTGCTCATGAAGACCTAGGGCATTTTGAGGAAGCCCATCATTGGAATATACAAGCCAAGTTCTATAATAAAAAATTCCCACTAGTATATGAAAGTGACAACATATAAGACTTTCTATCATGAAGATCATGGTGCTATTTTGAAGCACAAGTGTGGAAAAAGAGATAGTAGCATTGTCCCTTCTCTCTTTTTCTTTCATTCTTTTTTTCTTTTTCTTTTGTTTTCTTTTTGGCCTTCTCTTTTTTTTGGCCTTTCTCCTTTTTTTTCTTTTTGTAAAGTCCGAAGTCTCATCCCGACTTGTGGGGGAATCATAGTCTTCATCATCCTTTCCTCACTGGGACAATGCTCTAATAATGAAGATCATCACACTTTTATGGATTTACAACTCAAAGCTAGAACAAGATATGACTCTATGTGAATGCCTCTGGCGGTATACCGGGATATGCAATGAATCAAGAGCGACATGTATAAATATTATGATGGTGGCTTTGCCACAAATACGATGTCAACTACATGATCATGCAAAGAGCAATATGACAATGATGAAACGTGTCATAATAAATGGAACGGTGGAAAGTTGCATGGCAATATATCTCGGAATGGCTATGGAGATGCCATAATAGGTAGGTATGATGGGTGTTATGAGGAAGGTATATGGTGGGTGTATGGTACCGGCGAAAATTTGCACGGTACAAGATAGGCTAGCAATAATGGAGGGGTGAAAGGGTGCGTATAATCCATGGACTCAACATTAGTCAAAAGAACTCACATACTTGTTGTAAAAATTTATAAGTCATCAAAAACCAAAGCACTACGCGCATGCTCCTAGGGGGATAGATTGGTAGGAAAAGACCATCGCTCGTCCCCGACTGCCATTCATAAGGAAGACATTCAATAAATAAAATTGTGCTCCAACTTCATCACAAAGCGGTTCACCATACGTGCATGCTACGGGAATCACAAACTTAAACACAAGCATTCTTTAAATCCATAATTACCCAACTAGCATGACTTTAATATTACTAACTCCATATCTCAAAAAAATTATCAAGCATCAAATTGATCATAGCATCCAATTCACTTTCTATGATAATTTTTATTATACCCAACTTGGATGCTCATCATTCTAGGACCAAATTAAAACCATAGCAAATTCCATGCTGTTCTAATAGACTCTCAAAATAATATAAGTTAAGCATGAGAGACTAGCAATTTCTATAAAATTAATCCACCACCATGCTCTAAAAGATATAAGTGAAGTACTAGAGCAAAAACAATCAAGCTCAAAAGATATAAGTGAAGCACATAGAGTATTCTAGCAAATTCTAATCAAATAGGCTTATCCAAAAAGGTGTGTTACAGCAAGGATGATTGTGGTAAACTAACAAGCAAAGACCAATATAATACACGACGCTCCAAGCAAAACACATATCATGTGGCGAATAAAAATATAGCTCCAAGTAAAGTTACCAATGAACAAAGACGAAAGAGGGGATGCCTTCCCGGGGCATCCCCAAGCTTAGGCTTTTGGCTATTATTGAATATCTTGGGGTGCCTTGGGCATCCCCAAGCTTAGGCTCTTGCCACTCTTTATTCCATAGTCCATAAAAGCTTTACCGAAAACTTGAAAACTTCACAACACAAAACTCAACAGGAAATCTTATAAGCTCCGTTAGTGAAATAAAACAAAACCACCACATAAGGTACTGTAATGAACTCATTCTTTATTTATTTGGGTGTTAAACCTACTTTATTCCAACTTCCTTATGGTTTATAAACTAATTTATTAGCCATATATGCATTGAAATAAGCAAATAACACACGAAAAACAGAATCTGTAAAAAACAGAACAGTCTGAAGCAATCTGTAACTAACGCAAACTTATGGAACTCTAAAAATCCTACCAAAATAGGACGTACTGAAAAATTTATTTATTGATCAGAAGCAAAAAGAATAAATGCAAAATCTCTATTCTGTGATTTATTGAATTTTTTCTCGTGAACGTAAAGTTTCTGTTTTTCAGCAGAATCAAATCAACCATCATCATAGTTTATCCTATAGGTTCTACTTGGCACAAACACTAAACAAAAGATAAAAACACATCTAAACAGAATGTAGAAACAAAATTTAACACTAAACAGGAACAAAAACAAAGAACATAAAGAAAATTGGGTTGCCTCCCAACTAGCGCTATCGTTTAACGCCCCTAGCTAGGCATAAAAGCAAGGATAGATCTAAGTAGTTCCATCTTTGGCACTTGATTCATAAGTAGCACGCATGATAGATTCATAAGGTAATTTGACTTTCTTTCTTGAAAGTGCTCCATGCCTTTCTTTAAGGGAAATTGGAATCTAATGTTCCCTTCTTTCATATCGATAATCGCACCAATCGTTCTAAGGAAAGGTCTACCAAGAATAATAGGGCAAGAAAGATTGCAATCTATATCAAGAACGATAAAATCTACGGGCACCAAATTTCTATTTGCAACAATAAGAACATCATTGATCCTTCCCATAGGCTTTTTAATGGTGGAATCTGCAAGGTGCAAATTTAAAGAGCAATCATCAATATCATGGAAATCTAGAATATCACATAAAGTTTTCGGAATTGTGGAAACACTAGCACCTAAATCACACAAAGCAAAACACTCAAAATCTTTAATTCTAATCTTTATAGTAGGTTCCCACTCATCATTAAGTTTTCTAGGTATATATCGGGGATATACCCCGCGGTATGACCCAGCCGGAGTCGTAACCCGGTCGGGACTTGGTAAACCGGCGCGTGGTAAACCGACAGAGTTAAGACAGATGGCTAAGACAGATGGTAAACCGGTGAGTGTTAAACCGGCAGAGTTAAGACAGACGGTGGCACCGGCAGGTATTCAGACAATGTTAAACCGGAAGACAATGTTAAAACGGCAGACAATGTTAAATCGGCAGACAATGTTAAACCGGCAGACAATGTTAAACCGGCAGACAATGTTAAAGCAGACGTTAAGAAGCCCAGGAAAGGAAGTCAAAATAGTTTAAGTCTTAGTCCGAGATGGACTCTACATGTAACCCGCCCCTTTAACTTATATAAAGAAGGGCAGGGCTCCCCAAAGAGGGACGAGCAAGAAACAATCTCTAGGGCTAGACACAACTAGAGGAGAGCCAGTTTACGGCGACTCCCTCGTGATGATAATGAGATCCAGCCTCAAACAGCATGTAGGGTTGTTACCAGATGATGTTTCCCGGGGTCCGAAGCTGTCTAAACCCTTGTCTTGTGTTGCGTCTCTCGATTCCGCTCAACCTCTCTCAAGCTACCACGTAGATGCGTTGGCCTCGCGACTAAGTCCTCACACTAAGGACATCTGACGTGTTAATTCCACGACAGTTGGCGCCCACCATGGGGCCTGCGCACGATGATGATGAGTTCTTGGAGGGATCTCAACTAGGGTTTCGAGAAACTCACGGATTTTTAGATGAAGAAGAGCCGGTTTGGATGATCTACATTGACTCTGAGTTTTACGGTCGAAAACTACTTGGGCAACAGTATGCAGATCGGAGTCAAAGAGTAATTTTAGCCTTCGATCAACTTGGTCAAGGTCGCAACCGTGGCCGGTGTGCCCAATGTTGTTGTTTCACCATGAACCACCCCCGAGTTATCTCTGAGCCGCCGGATAAGACGGGTATACCTCAAAACCGCCTGGCCTCTTTCTATTTCTAATCCGGATCGGACCCTGCTCTGCATATGTTTCAGATCCACCGCGGCGTAAAGAGTCGCCGTCATCTCTGTCTCAACTACTATGACCCAGACGGATTGAACCTTGCAACTACTACTTATTACAAGTGCGACAGGAGCAACCCCCGAGAGGATTGAATCATCGTTGCTACTGCTCCACTGAATGGAGTCAAGTGTGACGGAGTACTATCTATTACAAAAAACGGAGCCAAGTCATGCTATCATCCACGTACAACTGCTAGTGCTATTTGAATACTATAATACTACGTCAGTTTTTGTTCTGGATTAATCCGCGGCCTCCGTCAAGACATATCCAAAGAGTAGTTGAGCTTCCGCATTTTCAAACCCACCGGCCTCGAGCTGCCTGCATCCGCGCTTGACCCGGCCCTGCACCGCTGGCCTGCCGTCTTCCGCTCGAAGCGCTCGATGCCTCCGCGGCTGGAACAAGTAGCTCCACCGATTTGCCGTGTTTTGCTTCGATGATCACAAGCAGAGTTGGGGATCACAGGATGAACTCACAAGTGAGTACAAGGGTTGACCGAGGAAGAACGAAGGAGCTGCTGCTCAATTCATTCATTTTTCTATTCGATGGCTACTTCAGAACAGAGGGGCAGGCATATAAGCACCACACACACACAGAGGACACCTACTACTCAGTCCACCATGGCAGCAGGTGGGCCTGACCTGTCATACACCACCATGTATTAGGTGGGGTGTGACAATTGCTCCTCCTTGAGTGGCAGGCTAGACCCCAAAAAAAAACTTGCATCACTAGAACAAGCTCAATGACTAGGTGATCTTCAGCAACATTTTGTCCATGCTCCCACCAAAATTGATACTCTACCAGGATATGGTTTCAGCTCAACCATTTGGTGCTGGCTCATCTAGTAACTCCAAAGCATGAACGGTATCCTCAGAGAGAATTTCGCCACAATCACCCACTTCTATGGTCAGTAGTTGGGCAGGCGGTTTGCATTTGTGCTCACGGCTATACTTGTCTCCGCACCGGAGACAAAGTCCTTGAGCTTGTCTGAAGTCTCGTAACGCACGCTCCCGAGCAAACTCATCCTTTTCTCGCTGGGGTTCCACTGCCCCTTGATGTGGATGGGCCATATGGTGTTTGATTGCTGCAGTAGGGCCTGCTCTTGGACGGTGGCAATTGTCATTTTCTTCCTCCTGAATTTTTGCTAGATGAGCTGCCTTAGTTACACTAGCTGGATGCTGCAATCTGACTGATGCTCTAAATTCATCACGCAAGCCATGGATGAAGTGAGAAACAAACCATTTTGAGTTCAGAGAAGCATCAACAGATAAGAGGTGGTACATGCAGGACTCAAAATTGTGCTTGTATTCAGCCACTGCTCCAGTCTGCTTGAGCTGCAACAGAATTGACATCTGACCATCATAGTCATCGCTCCCGAACTCAGCAACCAAGGCCGTGACCAAGGAATCCCAATTCATCTGCCTGTGAGCACGCTTGTATGCTTGTAGCCATAGAGCAGCGTGATCTTCAAAGTACAAGGTTGCAGTGCTAACCCAATGGCGATCAGGCACACTGTACATCTCAAAATAATTATAGCAATTGTCGATCCAGAGTAAAGGAAACTGCCCTTTAAAGACCGGAAAGGAATGCTTGGGAGGCTTGAGGTGAAAGTTGTCGCGGTGGTCGTACACGCCGGCATCGTCGCGGCGGACATGACGCTCTTGATAGGCATCGTCCTCGTTGGGATAGACCACGCCGTGCAGCAACCCATTGTCGCGAGGCCCATACGCCATGTCGAGGTTGGCGCCGTGGCCGCGGCGGTCAGGGTAGTGGTTGTGACCGCCGTCGCGACCGAACCGGCGCTCGTGGGCGCCATCGAAGTCGCGGTGGCTCTCGAGGCGTCCGCCCGGGACCCCTTCACCCCGGGGAGCGAGCTGCAGGTCGGGCTCCTCCGCAAGGTCCCCTTCGTCGCAGATCGGCACGGGGCACGGAGGGGCGCTGGAGGTCGCGGCGGCGAGCGGCTTCTGCGCGGGCTTGAGAGCAGAGTTCGGCCGCGCGCAAGTACCCCTGAGCTCGTCCAGATCCGCTCGCAGGGCGCGGACGTCGTCCACCAGGGGAGTGAGCCGCGCGTCGAACGCGGCATCTACTGCCTTGTTGATGGAGGAAAGCGCCTTGGTGAGGGATTCCAGCAGGCGTTGCTCCATTTCTTCCATGGCAGTCAACACGAACCGCGTTTGTGGATTGGGGATGGAGGATTTTGGTGGTGCCGTGGCGTGGTGTAGATCGAAACGAGTGGGATAGATCGAAACCGTAATCTGATACCAATTGTGATGTCCCAAGCAGAGTTGGGGATCACAGGATGAACTCACAAGTGAGTACAGGGGTTGACCGAGGAAGAACGAAGGAGCTGCTGCTCAATTCATTCATTTTTCTATTCGATGGCTACTTCGGAACAGAGGGGCAGGCATATAAGCACCACACACACACAGAGGACACCTACTACTCAGTCCACCATGGCAGCAGGTGGGCCTGACCTGTCATACACCACCATGTATTAGGTGGGGTGTGACAGATGGATTCACCTCACCTCGTGGGCCCTCCTCCGCGTCGGTCTCAATGAACCGGCCACGGCCGTGGCTCTCTAAACCGCCATGGTCAGCTACGGCGGCGGCGACGGCACGCTGAACCGCCGTTCACCTCATCTGTTGCGGCCTCAAGCCGACATCTTTATCGCTTTCTCGCTTCTGCAGCCTGTCTCGTCTCAAAGCTTGTCTTGATTCCTCCTGCGAGCCTTGCCCGACCCGGAAGAGGCAGGGATGGATTCACCTCATCTCCTTGACAACGACCCGGAAACGGATCCGGTCACAATCCGGATTCCTCTTGCGCCGTGCTGCCTCGATTGCCGCTGGGAGGCGCCACGGTCTCCGCTTCTGCCTCTCCCTCCACCGGTCGGCCGGTGATTCGCCATGACCCCGGTTGAGCCGCCGGCCGGCCCCGCGGCCATCGCCGCTTCGAATCGCCGTCTTTGCGACCTGCTCAAACCGCCACTGCACCTTTTCCCTGCTGGGCATCCCCTCCGCTCCGGTTCGTTCCCCTGCATTGAAGCCGCAGCAGTCAAAAATCAGCTCCACCCCGGGTCAATCCCGGCAGAATTGCGGCACCATCCGAGTGGACCGCGGCTGCTTTCCGCCTCTGTCGTGGTCGAGCCACCACCTTGTCAGTCCCGCCTCCACAACTCGCCTTGCCGCCGGCCGCCTCAGTACTCCTTGGCCATGGTGCCGCCGCCGTTGTTTGGCCCAGCAACAAGCCGCCCTGATCCGCCAAGTCCCATCGACCCGCTGCGCCTTTGCTGTCGCGGGATCGCGCTTTGAAACCGCTGGCGCTGCAGCGAGCCGCCCGTCTGCGCGGCCTTGTTTCTGCTGTGAGATGCCGGCATGATTCCTGCTCACCCGCCGGATCACTTGCGCTTCCGCACGTGACCACCATCGCCCAAATCACCGCCGTCCGAGCCGCCCTGGATTCGGAGTTCACGATTGTTGCCTCTGCGGTCGAAGACCCGTCTCCGCTCGATCCACCATGGCCCACTTTGTCAACTCGGTCACCTCGAACTTGGGGGCTCCTCTCAGCCACCGCGCTGTAAGCCGGTAGAACCACCGCCGCCTCCGAGTGGCCCGCTCCCGAGTCGCCGAGCTTCTCCCGCCGTCCTCAGAGTACGCACGCCCCGCGAGCTGACTCCGTCTCCTCCCATGCGCCGGCGCCTTCCGAGCCAACCCTGGTCGGGACTCCACCGCCGACCCGGCCTCCTGTCGAGCGTTGATCCGGGATTCCTCACCCCTCTGCCGCGGGAGCTTCCGCTTCTGCTCCGCCCGGTCGTCTTCCCTGCACCACGTGCCAGCTACGCATCGGACCACAGTCGCTGCGAGCTGCCTCGGCCCCTCCGTCGCCATCTCCCGAGCCGCCCTGAATGCGTGTTGCCTCGCCGTCAAGTCACTGTTCCGCCCGGCGTCCCTCTGGCTCTGGCACGCCTCGCGCCCTCAAGTTGCCGGTTTACTGCGGTCACGCCTATGGCTCATTTCGTTGCTTCAGAGTCGCCATCTTCGCCACCTGGCTCGAGCTGCTGGCCGTTCAAAGCGCCTCTCGGCGCCTCAAACCGCCGCACCCTGAGCAGTGACCGCGGGCCTCCGTCAACGCAGCTCTTCAGCCCACCAGCGGTTTAGTCATCGCCTTGCCACCGCTTTGAACCGGCCACGGTTGTACCTCTCCAGCCCGCCGCTGCCGCGGACGCACCTCGATGACCCGCCAGAGTGCCCTTGTTGCCGCATCCGGATCGCCCCGCTTTAGCACTCCTCTGAGCTGCCTCCGTTGACCCGCCGGTCCACCTCGCCCCTGGACCGCGGTTTCGACCCACCATGGTCACGGTCCTCGCCTCCATTGCCAACGCGCCCTCCGCTGTGGTCGCCCTCACTGGCGCGGTCTTGGGTCGCCGCCTTCGCCGAATCATCGCCTCATCTTCAATCTGCACAGCTACGGTCTTGACCCGGCCCCGCTTCACAGTGATTCCAAGTCACCCCCGCCCGGGTTGTGTTGCACATGCCTCGCAGGTGGTGGAGGAAAATGGCTAGTTTAACCATCAGATTGTGGCTACAACAAAAAAAGGGGATTATCTCCCCACGTGAAAGACCATCAAATCACGCTGGGTGCCAAAAGCATTACGATGCATTACCAGCGTCTCTGTACATATGATGAAAATATCAGGTGCTATCTGCCTTATCTACTTTCCAGAATATATATATATATATTATTCTTTTAAAACATTTACTCTCGCATTGCCTTTTATGCAGAAAAATTCTTCTATATAGAAGAGACCATTATGCTACGGGTATAAAAATCCTGTATGCATCATCTAGTGGTCCAATCTACAAGGATATATGGAGGCCGTACTGGTATATGTCATCACCGCGGTTCTTAACAGATGGGCATTCAACTATCAACATGCCGGGGGCTGACCTACATCACAGGCAACACATGCAGTGGTCCGGTCTACATCGATTCACCCGGATAGCACTTATGTTGTTGCCCAATGGAGATGGACAAACCGCCGCACCGCGGTCCGAGTTATTCCAACAACTCTGAAGCAAGGCATGACAATTTAGCCTCTGCCTGCGTCGGATGATTCAGGGGACAGGGCACACAAATCATTGCCACTGCGGTTTATCATCAACAACCAGCTGGGATGAACCATTGGCCGAGTGCTGACACGGCTCATACGGTATCATTTATAACCCGCCACAGTTATCTCAATCTTCTATGGATTTACATCGCGTTATTAACACCGATGATATATACCTTCTACTATGGTCAAGTACGGAGAATCTCAAGACAACTCCTTGAGTCATCTTAAGACTCGGGGGCCACGATGATATGACTTAGCAAGTCTTGCCAGTTTCAGCAAAATCAAGAACCCTAGGACGATGGAGGGAAAGATAACCCGGTCCCGGAGGCTACTGCTATATTGATGAAAATTTAAAGGCCGTTAGAGAATTTCCGGCTCAAAAAGTATATGACAAAATCCCAGCTCAATGAAGGAGTTCTGGGTCATCAGAAAGGATTCCGGTTCAAAATCCGGTTCAAGAGACATCTCTCTCTCTCTCATAAAGCGTTGAAGCTCTCTAAATATCCGGTTTACAATCCGGTTCAAAGGAAATTTATATATCACGAAGCTTTGAAGCTCTCAGATCTGGTTCAAAATCCGGTTCAAGGGGAATCTATCTCCCACAAATTTCTGAAGCTGTCAATACCCGGTTCAAAATTCCGGCTCAAAAAGAATTCATCTCTCGCAAGCTCGAGTTCTCAGAAAAGTTGAAGGTTCACACATGGGTATCCCGCCTTATTGGCTTGTCATATTATTGGTTACATGGGGGCTTCAACTGACAAAGCGGAGTTATGTCCATTAATCCGGCTATCACGCCATAACAAAGCTCGGGAGCTTCACACCCAAGGGGCCAAAGAGAGTCTTGTTGCTACGCACAGCTCAAATATAGGCACCCATGAGCACATCTCACAAAGTTACTTGGGGGCTCTTTGTGTAAAGTAACAAAGAGTTTGAAAGGACCCTTGTAGCTGGGTATCGACCCACGACTTGGAAGCCTGGTGTATTCACCTAAAACCCCGGGTTAACCTGCCTTCATCAAGTAAGCCACTCCTATCCAGGTAATCCTGGCATGACCCGCCGAACGTTTGACAGTTACTCTCATTGAGACACTGAACTTGTCAAAGTTAAAATGACGATTGGTTAGTTGGAGGCCCATCTTAAAAGGCTTTGTCAAATGGTTTAACTCAGCGGCCTGGCAGCCCATGAAAAGCCTCGAATTTGGGCCTGGCAGCCCTTGAAAAGCCTCGACTACACGGTTTTATTTGCCTTTGTCAAGTTTTTTCTCTTTTGATAAATTTTATGTTGAACCAGTGTCTTTTGACCCAGCATGACTATCAGTCATCAAATTAACCCGGCTCTACTTTCAACTACAAGTTGTCAGTACATAATCACTTATAATCCGGTGTTTATTGACCCGGCCTGGCTTTGAACTATAAGTAGCCAGTATATATTTGGATTGCGCCATTGGAATTATGCGCTTATAAATAATTGGGTATATTATTCAAATAGCCAACATGGCTGGATTTATATTATGGTTATCAATAACCAATATTATGATTGAGGTTTTCAAAGTCACTTTAGCGCAATGGCTATCATATTATCAATGGATATGATTTATTCTACAATTGACGGAATAGTCCTGAGTTGCTGCAAGCTTACAACCCGGCACTTGGTGGCTACATTATTTCAGTGAAGATTACATCAAATCTGCAAGTCTCATGTCGCTGCAAGCATGCACCATGACACTTGGGGGCCAATGCAAAGTCATTTTTTGCTCATCTTATTGAAGACCCGACTCATCACATTATAATGAGCCCCCCTTGGGGGCTACTAATTGCTCCTGTCAACAATTCAAGGTACAAAGCTTTTTATCCATTATATTGAAGGGTACATTGCTCAGTTGATAAATCACAAAGCTCTTAACCTTGTGGACATGGATTCAAGCCCCATGATGGGGATTATATCATATGATGTTATTTTCATTGAAGTATATGTCAAGTCCCAGCTCAATATTATCTTACTGAGCCGGCCCTTGGGGGCTACACCGGTGATGTTCAACGTTTACATGATTATATTTACAAAGTCCCTGCTCATTATTACATAATGACCCGGCCCTTGGGGGCTACACTGGTTGAAGTTTTTATGAGCATCACGTAATTACAAGTCCCAGGTTGCTGCAAGCAGGACAACCTAGCACTTGGGGGTTACATATGTGGAATACTCAATTCTAACTAGTGATTGAGATGAACAACCTGGATTTCTTCAAGATTGTGATATTTATATTGAAGCAAGTCTTAAGTTGTTGCTATGCTACCTTCTTAAGACTTGGGGGCTACATGTGATAGTCATATAAGAGGTATATTTTCAAGCTGGATGTTAACTACAAGTATGACCCGGTGCTATCAATATTTATAAACCAGCAAGTTCTACATTCTTAAACCGGCTGAAGATCAGATGAGGATTTCAAGGACCAGTATTTTTGTTAAGTCATTGGGAGCTGAGTCAAAGAAGTTATTCTTCACAATATATTTTCTATGAGAAACTAATGCAAGCAAGTTGATTATGAAGCTGGCCTATTAAACCGGATTTTCTAGAAGAAGGAAGTGACAAGGACTTAAGGATGCTCAGGATCAGTTTAACATGGATAAATCCAAATTAAACTAGGGGCTAATATCGGGGATATACCCCGTGTATGACCCGGCCGGAGTCGTAACCCGGCCGGGACTTGGTAAACCGGCGTGTGGTAAACCGGCAGAGTTAAGACAGATGGCTAAGACAGACGGTAAACCGGTGAGTGTTAAACCGGCAGAGTTAAGACAGACGGTGGCACCGGCAGGTATTCAGACAATGTTAAACCGGAAGACAATGTTAAACCGGCAGACAATGTTAAACCGGCAGACAATGTTAAACCGGTAGACAATGTTAAACCGGCAGACAATGTTAAATCGGCAGACATTAAGAAGCCCAGGAAGGGAAGTCAAAATAGTTTAAGTCTTAGTCCGAGATGGACTCTACATGTAACCCGTCCCTTTAACTTATATAAAGAGGGGCAGGGCTCCCCAAAGAGGGACGAGCAAGAAACAATCTCTAGGGCTAGACACAACTAGAGGAGAGCCGGTTTACGGCGACTCCCTCATGATGATAATGAGATCTAGCCTCAAACAGCATGTAGGGTTGTTACCGGATGATGTTTCCCGGGGCCCGAAGCTGTCTAAACCCTTGTCTTGTGTTGTGTCTCTCGATTCCACTCAACCCCTCTCAAGCTACCACGTAGGTGCGTTGGCCTCGCGACTAAGTCCTCACACTAAGGACATCTGACGTGTTAATTCCACGACAGTATAGAAACTTCTGAATTAAGTTTTTCATCATAAGATTGCATCAAGGCATCAACAATATGTTTGGTAAAAGCTTTGTTTTGACTATAAGCATGAGGAGAATTAATAACGGATTGCAACAAGGAAATACAACCTTTTAAAGAACAATTATCATAATCAAATTCCTTGAAATCCGAGATAGTAGGTTCAACATTATTAGAAGTTGAGGGTTCTCCAATCTCTCTTTTACCAAATTTAGTATTAAGATCTAAAGACTCCGAGTTCTTGGGACGCCTTCTAGGCAAAGTTGATTCATCATCAGTCCCATAATCATCGAAATTCATATTGCAAAACATAGATCTAATAGGAGACGCATCAATAACTTTAAGATCCTCATCATTATTTTCACGGAGACTAGAAGAACACGCTTTTATAAAGCTTTCTTTTTTAGCACGCAATCTAGCGGTTCTTTCCTTGCACTCGTCAATGGAGATTCTCATTACTTTGAGATTGATATCATGCTTAGGAGAAGAAGATCCAAGTTTAAGAGAATTAACATCAAGCGAAAGTCTATCAACGTTCCTAGCCAAATCATCAACTTTGAGCAATTTTTCTTCAAGCAAAGCATTAAAATTCTTTTGATAAATCATAAATTCTTTCACACTATTCTCAAAATCAGAGGGCATCTTATTAAAATTACCATAAGAATTATTGTAGGAATTCCCATAATTATTAGAGGAATTACTAGGGAACGGTCTAGCATTAAAATTTCCTCGATAAGCATTGTTTCCAAAACTATTCCTACCAACAAAATTCACATCCATAGATTCATTATTCTTCTCAATCAAGGAAGAGAAAGGCATATCATTAGGATCAAGAGGAGTATTTTTAGTAGCAAACATCTTCATAAGTTCATCCATCTTTCCACTCAAAACATTGATTTCTTCTATAGCATGCACTTTTTTACTAGAAGATCTTTTGGTGTGCCATTGAGAATAATTAGCCATAATATTATCAAGTAGTTTTGTAGCATCTCCTAATGTGATTTCCATAAAGGTGCCTCCCGCGGCCGAATCTAAGAGATTTCTAGAAGCAAAGTTCAAAGCGGCATAATTTGTTTGTATGATCATCCATAAATTCAAACCATGAGTAGGGCAATTGCGAAGCATCAATTTCATTCTTTCCCAAGATTGGGCAACATGCTCATGATCAAGTTGTTTAAAATTCATAATATCGTTCCTAAGAGTGATGATCTTAGCGGGAGGAAAATACTTAGAGATAAAAGCATCTTTGCACTTGTTCCAAGAATCAATACTATTTTTAGGCAAAGACGAAAACCAAACTTTAGCACGATCTCTAAGTGAAAACGGAAATAACTTCAATTTGACAATATTGTTATCCGTATCTTTCTTCTTTTGCATATCACACAAATCAACAAAATTGTTTAGATGAGTAGCGGCATCTTCACTAGGAAGGCCGGTGAATTGATCTTTCATAACAAGATTCAGCAAAGCAACATTGATTTCACAAGACTCAACATCATTAAGAGGAGCAATCGGAGTACTAAGGAAATCATTATTATTGGTATTCGAGAAATCACACAATTTGGTATTATCTTGCACCATGGCAACAAGTAATCCAACACACAAGCAAACAGAAAAACGGCAAGCAAAAAGAGAGGAGGAGATTGGGAAAGAGAGGGCGAATAAAACGGCAAGGGTGAAGTGGAGGAGAGGAAAACGAGAGGCAAATGGCAAATAATGTAAATGCGAGGGAGATGAGTTTGTGATGGGTACTTGATATGTTTTGACTTGAGCGAAGACCTTCCCGGCAACGGTGCCAGAAATCCTTCTTGCTACGTCTTGAGCTAGCGTTGGTTTTCCCCGAAGAGGAGAGGGTGATGCAGCAAGTGTAGCGTAAGTATTTCCCTCAGTTTTTGAGAACCAAGGTATCAATCCAGTAGGAGGCTCCTCAAAAGTCCCACGCACCTACACAAACAAATTGAGAACTCGCAACCAACGCAATAAAGGGGTTGTCAATCCCTTCAAGACCACTTGCGAAAGTGAGATCTAATAGAGATAGTATGATAAGATAAATATATTTTTGGTATTTTATGATATAGATGCAAGAAAGTAAAGATGCAAATAAAAGTAGATTGAAAGCAAATATGATAAGTGATAGACCTAGGGGCCATAGGTTTCACTAGAGGCTTCTCTCGAGAGCATAAGTATTACGGTGGGTGAACAAATTACTGTCAAGCAATTGATAGAAAAGTGAATAATTATGACGTTATCTAGGCATGATCATGTATATAGGCATCACGTCCATAACAAGTAGACCGACTCCTGCCTGCATCTACTACTATTACTCCACACATCGACCGCTATCCAGCATGCATCTAGAGTATTAAGTTCATAAGAACGGAGTAACACATTAAGCAAGATGACATGATGTAGAGGGATAAAATCATGCAATATGGTATAAACCCCATCTTGTTATCATCGATGGCAACAATACAATACGTGTCTTGCAACCCTTTCTATCACTGGGTAAGAACACCGCAAGATTGAACCCAAAGCTAAGCACTTCTCCCATGGCAAGAAAGATCAATCTAGTAGGCCAAACCAAACCGATAATTCGAAGAGACTTGCAAAGATAACTCAATCATACATAAAAGAATTCAAAGAAGATTCAATTAATATCCATAGATAAATTTGATCATAAACCCACAATTCATCGGATCTCGACAAACACACCGCAAAAAGAGATTAAATCGAATAGATCTCCACAAGAGAGGGGGAGAACATTGTATTGAGATCCAAAAAGAGAGAAGAAGCCATCTAGCTAATAACTATGGACCCGTAGGTCTGTGGTAAACTACTCACAACTCATAGGAGGGGCAAGGATGCTGATGTAGAGGCCCTCCATGGTCGATGCCCCCTCCGGCAGAGTGCCGACGAAGGCTCCAAGATGGGATCTCGCGGATACAAAAGGTTATGGTGGTGGAAATTGTGTTTCGTGGTGCCCCCCGGATGTTTTCGGGGTCCGTGGATATATATAGGAGGAAGAAGTACGTCGGTGGACGCCTGAGGGGCCCACGAGACAGGGGGGCACGCCCTACAGGGGGTGCGCCCTCCTATCTTGTGGGGCCCTCGGAGCTTTCTTGACTTGCACTCCAGGCTCTCCGAATCAGATTTGTTCCAAAAATAACGCTCCCTAAGGTTTCATACCGTTTGGATTCCGTTTGATATTCCTTTTCTTCGAAATACTGAAATAGGCAAAAAACTGCAATATGGGTTGGGCCTCCGGTTAGTAGGTTAGTCCTAAAAATGATATAAATGTGTAGAATAAAGCCCATAAACATCCAAAACAGGTAATATAATAGCATGGAACAATCAAAAATTATAGATACGTTGGAGACGTATCAGCCCCCCTTCTTCTTCTTCTTCCTTGACCTTCTCCCTAGATGGGAGAAGCGTTTCCCCTCTGGTCCTTGGCTCCCATGGCGTGCGAGGGGCGAGAGACCCTCCGAGATTGGATATGTCTCTTTGTCTCTCTCTGTTTCTGCGTTCCTGATTCTGCCATTTCACCGTTCCTTAAATTCCCAGAGATCCGTAACTCCGATTGGGTTGCCCTTTGGACACGATTTCTATCCGGATATTGGCTTTCTTGCGGCGAAAGAAGGGCACCAACCACCTTACGGGGCGGCCACGAGGGCCCAGGGCGCTCCTGACCCCCTGGGGTGCGCCCCCCTGCATCGTGGCCCCCTCAGGCATTGTCTCGCGTTGAGTCTTCTTCCCAAAATTCATAAATATTCCAAAAATAATCTCTGTCCATTTTTATTCCGTTTGGACTCCATTTGATATGGGTTTTCTGCGAAACAAAAAACATGCAACAAACAGGAACTAGCACTGGGCACTGGATCAATATGTTAATCCCAAAAATAGTATAAAAAGTTGCCAAAAGTATATGAGAGTTGAATAATATTGGCATGGAACAATCAAAAATTATAGATACGACAGAGATGTATCAATGGGCTGTGATTGTGGAATGGGCTCTGACGGGCCATTTCTTGAACGAACAGGTTGGTTAGCATTTGAAACATAGGTGGGCTCAGGAACGGTTGATCCGCCATGCATGGCGATCGTTGCAGATGCAACAAACGTGCGAAAATCACGATCATGAGATTGGTTGATCATCACCGAAGAAGATCAGATCAAATGACATTGGCACCAGTTAAGATGGATCTATCTGAAGGAGATATGCCCTAGAGGCAATAATAAAGTTATTATTTATTTCCTCGTATCATGATAAATGTTTATTATTCATGCTAGAATTGTATTAACCGGAAACATGATACATGTGTGAATACATAGACAAACATAGTGTCACTAGTATGCCTCTACTTGACTAGCTCATTGATCAAAGATGGTTATGTTTCCTAACCATAGACATGTGTTGTCATTTGATTAATGGGATCACATCATTAGGAGAATGATGTGATTGACTTGACCCATTCCGTTAGCTTAGCACTTGATCGTTTAGTATGTTGCTATTGCTTTCTTCATGACTTATACAAAGTTCCTACAACTATGAGATTGTGCAACTCCCGTTTACCGGAGGAACACTTTGTGTGCTACCAAATGTCACAACGTAACTGGGTGATTATAAACGTGCTCTACAGGTGCCTCCGAAGGTACATGTTGAGTTGGCATAATTCGAGATTAGGTTTTGTCACTCCGATTGTCGGAGAGGTATCTCTGGGCCCTCTCGGTAATACTCATCACTTAAGCCTTGCAAGCATTGTAACTAATGAGTTAGTTACAAAATGATGTATTACGGAACGAGTAAAGAGACTTGCCAGTAACGAGATTGAACTAGGTATTGGATACCGACGATCGAATCTCGGGCAAGTAACATACCGATGACAAAGGGAACAACGTATGTTGTTATGCGGTTTGACCGATAAAGATCTTCGTAGAATATGTAGGAACCAATATGAACATCTAGGTTCCACTATTGGTTATTGACCGAGAATAGTTCTAGGTCATGTCTACATAGTTCTCGAACCCGTAGGGTCCGCACGCTTAACGTTATGATGACAGTTTTATTATGAGTTTATAAGTTTTGATGTACCGAAGTTTGTTCGGAGTCCCGGATGTGATCACGGACATGACGAGGAGTCTCGAAATGGTTGAGACATAAAGATTGATATATTGGACGACTATGTTCGGACACCGGAAGTGTTTCGGGTGATTTCGGAGAAAACCGGAGTGCCGGAGGGTTACCGGAACCCCCCCGGGAGAGTTAATGGGCCACATGGGCCTTAGTGGAAAGAGAGAGGGGCGGCCAAGGTGGGCCGCATGCCCCCTCTTCCTCTGGTCCGGATTGGACTAGGAGGGGGGGCGGCGCCCCCCTCTTTCCTTCCCCCTCTCCCCCTTCCTTCCCCCTCCTAGTAGGAGTAGGAAAGGGGGAGTCCTACTCCTACTAGGAGGAGGACTCCTCCTCCTTGGCGCGCCCACAAGGGCCGGCCGGCCTCCCCCCTTGCTCCTTTATATACGGGGGCAGGGGGCACCCCATAGACACACAAGTTGATATACGGATTGTTCCTTAGCCGTGTGGGGTGCCCCCTCCACCATATTCCACCTCGGTCATATCGTCGCGGAGTTTAGGCGAAGCCCTGCGCCGTTAGAACATCATCATCGTCACCACACCGTCGTGCTGACGGAACTCATCCCCGACGCTTTGCTGGATTGGAGCCCGGGGAATGTCATCAAGCTGAACGTGTGCTGAACACGGAGGTGCCGTACGTTCGGTGCTTGGATCGGTCGGATCGTGAAGACGTACGACTACATCAACCGCGTTGTCATAACGCTTCCGCTTATGGTCTACGAGGGTACATGGACAACACTCTCCCCTCTCGTTGCTATGTCATCACCATGATCTTGCATGTGCATAGGAAATTTTTTGAAATTACTACGTTCCCCAACAGTGGCATCCGAGCCAGGTTTTATGCGTAGATGTCATATGCACGAGTAGAACACAAGTGAGTTGTGGGCGATACAAGTCATACTGCTTACCAGCATGTCATACTTTGGCTCGGCGGTATTGTGAGACGAAGCGGCCCGGACCGACATTACGCGTACGCTTACGCGAGACTGGTTTCACCGTTACGAGCACTCGTGCTTAAAGGTGACTGGCGGGTGTCTGTCTCTCTCACTTTAGCTGAATCGAGTGTGGCTACACCCGGTCCTTGCAAAGGTTAAAACAGCTTTAACTTGACGAACTATCGTTGTGGTTTGATGCGTAGGTAAGAACGGTTCTTGCTAAAGCCCGTAGCAGCCATGTAAAATTTGCAACAACAAAGTAGAGGACATCTAACTTGTTTTTGCAGGGCATGTTGTGATGTGATATGGTCAAGACATGATGCTATATTTTATTGTATGAGATGATCATGTTTTGTAACCGAAGTTATCGGCAACTGGCAGGAGCCATATGGTTGTCGCTTTATTGTATGAAATGCAAACGCCCTGTAATTGCTTTACTTTATCACTAAGAGGTAGCGATAGTCGTAGAAGCAATAGTTGGCGTAAACGACAACGATGCTACGATGGAGATCAAGGTGTCGCGCCGGTGACGATGGTGATCACGATGGTGCTTCGGAGATGGAGATCACAAGCACAAGATGATGATGGCCATATCATATCACTTATATTGATTGCATGTGATGTTTATCCTTTATGCATCTTATCTTGCTTTGATTGACGGTAGCATTTTAAGATGATCTCTCACTAAAAATTATCAAGAAGTGTTCTCCCTGAATATGCACCGTTGCCAAAGTTCGTCGTGCCCAGACACCACGTGATGATCGGGTGTGATAAGCTCTACGTCCATCTACAACGGGTGCAAGCCAGTTTTGCACACGCAGAATATTCAGGTTATACTTGACGAGCCTAGCATATACAGATATGGCCTCGGAACACAGAGACCGAAAGGTCGAGCGTGAATCATATAGTAGATATGATCAACATAGTGATGTTCACCATTGAAAACTACTCCATCTCACGTGATGATCGGTTATGGTTTAGTTGATTTGGATCACGTAATCACTTAGATGACTAGAGAGATATCTATCTAAGTGGGAGTTCTTAAGTAATATGATTAATTGAACTTAAATTTATCATGAACTTAGTACCTGATAGTATTTTGCTTGTCTATGTTTGTTGTAGATAGATGGCTCGTGCTGTTGTTCCGTTGAATTTTAATGTGTTCCTTGAGAAAGCAAAGTTGAAAGATGATGGTAGCAATTACACGGACTGGGTCCGTAACTTGAGGATTATCCTCATTGCTGCACAGAAGAATTACGTCCTGGAAGCACCGCTGGGTGCCAGGCTTGCTGCAGGAGTAACGCCAGATGTTGTGAACATCTGGCAGAGCAAAGTTGATGACTACTCTATAGTTCAGTGTGCCATGCTTTACGGCTTAGAACCGGGTCTTCAACGACGTTTTGAACGTCATGGAGCATATGAGATGTTCCAGGAGTTGAAGTTAATATTTCAAGAAAATGCCCGGATTGAGAGATATGAAGTCTCCAATAAGTTCTACAGCTGCAAGATGGAGGAGAATAGTTCTGTCAGTGAGCATATACTCAAAATGTCTGGGTATAATAATCACTTGATTCAACTGGGAGTTAATCTTCCGGATGATAGCGTCATTGACAGAATTCTCCAATCACTGCCACCAAGCTACAAGAGCTTCGTGATGAACTATAATATGCAAGGGATGAACAATACAATTCCCGAGCTCTTCACAATGCTAAAAGCTGCGGAGGTAGAAATCAAGAAGGAGCATCAAGTGTTGATGGTCAACAAGACACTAGTTTCAAGAAAAAGGGCAAAGGGAAGAAGAAGGGGAACTTCAAGAAGAACAGCAAGCAAGTTGCTGCTCAAGAGAAGAAACCCAAGTCTGGACCTAAACCTAAAGCTGAGTGCTTCTACTGCAAGCAAATTGGTCACTGGAAGAGGAACTGCCCCAAGTATTTGGCGGATAAGAAGGATGGCAAAGTAAACAAAGATATATGTGATATACATGTTATTGATGTGTACCTAACTAGAGCTCATAGTAGCACCTGGGTATTTGATACTGGTTCTGTTGCTAATATTTGCAACTCGAAACAGGGACTACGGAATAAGCGAGCACTGGCCAAGGACGAGTGACGATGCGCGTGGGAAACGGTTCCAAAGTCGATGTGATGGCGGTCGGCGCGCTACCTCTACATCTACCTTCGGGATTAGTTTTAGACCTGAATAATTGTTATTTGGTGCCAGCGTTGAGCATGAACATTATATCTGGATCTTCTTTGATGCGAGACGGTTATTCATTTAAATCAGAGAATAATGGTTGTTCTATTTATATGAGTAATATCTTTTATGGTCATGCACCCTTGAAGAGTGGTCTATTTTTATTAAATCTCGATAGTAGTAATACACATATTCATAATGTCGAAGCCAAAAGATGCAGAGTTGATAATGATAGTGCAACTTATTTGTGGCACTGCCGTTTAAGTCATATCGGTGTAAAGCGCATGAAGAAACTCCATACTGATGGACTTTTGGAATCACTTGATTATGAATCACTTGGTACTTGCGAACCGTGCCTCATGGGCAAGATGACTAAAACACCGTTCTCCGGTACTATGGAGAGAGCAACATATTTGTTGGAAATCATACATACAGATGTATGTGGACCGATGAATATTGAAGCTCGTGGCGGATATCGTTATTTTCTCACCTTCACAGATGATTTGAGCAGATATGGGTATATCTACTTAATGAAACACAAGTCTGAAACATTTGAAAAGTTCAAAGAATTTCAGAGTGAAGTGGAAAATCATCATAACAAGAAAATTAAGTTTCTACGATCTGATCATGGAGGAGAATATTTGAGTTACGAGTTTGGTTTACATTTGAAACAATGCGGAATAGTTTCGCAACTCATGCCACCCGGAACACCACAATGAAATGGTGTGTCTGAATGTCGTAATCGTACTTTACCAGATATGGTGCGATCTATGATGTCTCTTACTGATTTACCGCTATTGTTTTGGGGTTATGCTTTAGAGACGGTTGCATTCACATTGAATAGGGCACCATCAAAATCCATTGAGACGACGCCTTATGAACTATGGTTTGGCAAGAAACCAAAGTTGTCGTTTCTTAAAGTTTGGGGCTGCGATGCTTATGTGAAGAAACTTCAACCAGATAAGCTCGAACCCAAATCGGAGAAATGTGTCTTCATAGGATACCCAAAAGAGACTGTTGGGTACACCTTCTATCACAGATCCGAAGGCAAGACATTCGTTGCTAAGAATGGATCCTTTCTAGAAAAAGAGTTTCTCTCGAAAGAAGTGAGTGGGAGGAAAGTAGAACTTGATGAGATAACTATGTCTACTCCCTTATTGGAAAGTAGTTCATCACAGAAATCAGTTCCTGTGACATCTACACCAATTAATGAGGAAGATAATGATATTGATCATGAAACTTCAGATCAAGTTTCTACTGAACCTCGTAGGTCTACCAAAATAAAATCTGCACCAGAGTGGTACGATAATCCTATTCTGGAAGTCATGTTACTTGACCATGATGAACCTACGAACTATGAGGAAGCGATGATGAGCCCAGATTCCGCAAAATGGCTAGAAGCCATGAAATCTGAGATGGGATCCATGTATGAGAACAAAGTATGGACTTTGGTTGACTTGCCCGATGATCGGCAAGCCATTGAGAATAAATGGATCTTTAAGAAGAAGACTGAAGCTGACGGTAATGTAACTGTCTATAAAGCTCGACTTGCTGCAAAAGGTTTTCGACAAGTTCAAGGGGTTGACTACGATGAGACTTTCTCACCCGTAGCGATGCTTAAGTCTGTCCGAATCATGTTAGCAATTGCCGCATTTTATGATTATGAAATTTGGCAGATGGATGTCAAAACTGCATTTCTGAATGGATTTCTGGAAGAAGAGTTGTATATGATGCAACCAGAAGGTTTTGTCGATCCTAAGGGAGCTAACAAAGTGTGCAAGCTCCAGCGATCAATCTATGGTCTGGTGCAAGCCTCTCGGAGTTGGAATAAACGCTTTGATAGTGTGATCAAAGCATATGGTTTTATACAGACTTTTGGAGAAGCCTGTATTTAAAAGAAAGTGAATGGGAGCTCTGTAGCATTTCTAATATTATATGTGGATGACATATTGTTGATTGGAAATGATATAGAATTTCTGAATAGCATAAAAGGATACTTGAATAAAAGTTTTTCTATGAAAGACCTCGGTGAAGCTGCTTACATATTGGGCATTAAGATCTATAGAGATAGATCAAGACGCTTGATTGGACTTTCACAATGCACGTACCTTGATAAAGTGTTGAAAAGGTTCAATATGGATCAGGTAAAGAAAGGGTTCTTGCCTGTATTACAAGGTATAAAGTTGAGTCAGACTCAATGTCCGACCACTGCAGAAGATAGAGAGAAAATGAAAGGAGTTCCCTATGCTTCAGCCATAGGCTCTATCATGTATGCAATGTTGTGTACCAGACCTGATGTGTGCCATGCTATTAGTTTGGTAGGGAGGTACCAAAGTAATCCAGGAGTGGGTCACTGGACAGCGGTCAAGAACATCCTGAAATACCTGAAAAGGACTAAGGATATGTTTCTTGTATATGGAGGTGATAAAGAGCTAGTCGTAAATGGTTACGTCGATGCAAGCTTTGACACTGATCCGGACGATTCTAAACCACAAACCGGATACGTATTTTTATTAAACGGTGGAGCTGTAAGTTGGTGCAGTTCTAAACAAAGCGTCGTGGCGGGATCTACATGAGAAGCGGAGTACATAACTGCTTCGGAAGCAGCAAATGAAGGAGTCTGGATGAAGGAGTTCATTTCCGATCTAGGTGTTATACCTAGTGCATCGGGACCAATGAAGATCTTCTGTGACAATACTGGTGCAATTGCCTTGGCAAAGGAATCCAGATTTCACAAGAGGACCAAACACATCAAGAGACGCTTCAATTCCATTCGGGACCAAGTCCAAGTGGGAGACATAGAGATTTGCAAGATACATACGGATCTGAATGTCGCAGACCCGTTGACTAAGCCTCTCTCACGAGCAAAACATGATCATCACCAAGACTCCATGGGTGTTAGAATCATTACTATGTAATCGAGATTATTGACTCTAGTGCAAGTGGGAGACTAAAGGAAATATGCCCTAGAGGCAATAATGAAGTTATTATTTATTTCCTCATATCATGATAAATGTTTATTATTCATGCTAGAATTGTATTAACCGGAAACATGATACATGTGTGAATACATAGACAAACATAGTGTCACTAGTATGCCTCTACTTGACTAGCTCATTGATCAAAGATGGTTATGTTTCCTAACCATAGACATGTGTTGTCATTTGATTAATGGGATCACATCATTAGGAGAATGATGTGATTGACTTGACCCATTCCGTTAGCTTAGCACTTGATCGTTTAGTATGTTGCTATTGCTTTCTTCATGACTTATACAAAGTTCCTACAACTATGAGATTGTGCAACTCCTGTTTACCGGAGGAACACTTTGTGTGCTACCAAACGTCACAACGTAACTGGGTGATTATAAAGGTGCTCTACAGGTGTCTCCAAAGGTACATGTTGAGTTGGCATAATTCGAGATTAGGTTTTGTCACTCCGATTGTCGGAGAGGTATCTCTGGGCCCTCTCGGTAATATTCATCACTTAAGCCTTGCAAGAATTGTAACTAATGAGTTAGTTACGAAATGATGTATTACGGAACGAGTAAAGAGACTTGCCAGTAACGAGATTGAACTAGGTATTGGATATCGACGATCGAATCTCGGGCAAGTAACATACCGATGACAAAGGGAACAACGTATGTTGTTATGCGGTTTGACCGATAAAGATCTTTGTAGAATATGTAGGAACCAATATGAACATCCAGGTTCCACTATTGGTTATTGACCGAGAATAGTTCTAGGTCATGTCTACATAGTTCTCGAACCCGTAGGGTCTGCATGCTTAACGTTACGATGACAGTTTTATTATGAGTTTATAAGTTTTGATGTACCAAATTTTGTTCGGAGTCCCGGATGTGATCACGGACATGACGAGGAGTCTCGAAATGGTCGAGACATAAAGATTGATATATTGGACGACTATGTTCGGACACCGGAAGTGTTCCGGGTGATTTCGGAGAAAACCGGAGTGCCGGAGGGTTACCGGACCCCCCCCCCGGGAGAGTTAATGGGCCACATGGGCCTTAGTGGAACGAGAGAGGGGCGGCCAGGGTGGGCCGCACGCCCCCTCTCCCTCTGGTCTGAATTGGACTAGGAGGGGGGGGCGGCGCCCCCCTATTTCCTTCCCCCTCCTAGTAGGAGTAGGAAAGGGGGAGTCCTACTCCTACTAGGAGGAGGACTCCTCCTCCTTGGCGCGCCCACAAGGGCCGGCCGGCCTCCCCCTTGCTCCTTTATATACAGGGGCAGGGGGCACCCCATATACACACAAGTTGATCTACGGATTGTTCCTTAGCCGTGTGCGGTGCCCCCCTCCACCATATTCCACCTCGGTCATATCGTCGCGGAGTTTAGGCGAAGCCCTGCGCCGTTAGAACATCATCATCGTAACCACGCCGTCGTGCTGACGGAACTCATTCCCGACGCTTTGCTAGATTGGATCCCGGGGAACGTCATCGAGCTGAACGTGTGCTGAACACGGAGGTGCCGTACGTTCGGTGCTTGGATCGGTCAGATCGTGAAGACGTACGACTACATCAACCGCGTTGTCATAACGCTTCCGCTTATGGTCTACGAGGGTACATGGACAACACTCTCCCCTCTCGTTGCTATGTCATCACCATGATCTTGCGTGTGCGTAGGAATTTTTTTGAAATTACTACGTTCCCCAACACTATCATGTAGAAGTGAAGCATTTCTATTGTGCTGTGGGGATAGTTGATCAACAATACGTCGATAAACTTGTTTTGTAGGCACATAACTAGATGTCATACCTTTGCCCCGAGATGTAACTGTAGTCCATTCAGCATGTTGTTCAGCATACCATCGTTTCTCTTCATAGATCCAATTTGGACCGCCTCCACTCCATAGGTGGAAGTAACATTTAAATAGATCGCAATAGAAATAGATCTTACGTACCAAAAAGAAACCCACGGCCTTGGAGCATACTTTGAAGCTATAGACATTACCCGAAATATGGGAGACCTCAAAAGATTGGTAATCACCACCCGTGCATGCAGAGAGAACTAGACTGGCATTCAGATTATTCAAGCGAAATGCAAATCTTGAGAAGGATATCACCATCTTAAAGCCATGAGAGACAGAGCCGAGTTGACCGAAGACTGAAAATACTTATGAATCTCATCTCTAAAATGATGACCAAACGAAAAATCAAACGGTGGGAGATAGAGTTGGGGTTGGTGAATGGATCCATTGGATTGGAAAAGCTTTTTGGTGGTGGGAACCGGACGGATCATGGACTGAGTCATGGCCGCTGGGAGGGGGGGCAGGTGGGTGGGGAGGTGGGAGAGAGCCATTCCACTATTTTTTATGATCTGAAGTGTGGTGCTAAGTGTATGATCAGAGAGCATCCTGTAAGCAGACCGCACTGTAAACATCCCGCTGCATTATTCAGCGTGAGAGTTGCATAACCTAGCTATATTGGGCCCTTATTTAAGATGGGCCCTAGGCCGCCGCACCTTTTGCCAAGGCCTAGGGCCAGCCCTGGTCTTATCATTCGATGAGCATTTCTATTGCATAAAAAGCACACTACTACGTCAATATTTATTCAAGTCTGCACATACCTTTTTCCACCATAAGCCCCAATTGCCAATCATTTGCTTGCTTTAAACAAATTGTTGTCAACAATAGTTCGATGAATCTCTTCCTCGAAGATGATGTAGAAGCATTCCTTGCATATCTAAAAGCAAATGCCAATGACTCCTCTATAACCATCAGATAGAAAAGTGAAAACAGTTCACAATACTCCTAAGCCCTAGCAGCTCAAAATAAGAAGCCATCGTAAAAGAGACATAAGCATACACATTAATTCCAAGGATTGTGATGAAACATCCCACGATCAAGAGAAAAATTCACATACTCCCTTTGTTCACTTTTATAAGGCATTGAAGACATTTCAGACAGCATGCAAAGCAGCCCATTTTCAATTGTGTGAAATGACTTATAAAAGTGAACGGAGAGAGTATTTTTTTCTATATATCCGCCTCCTAAAGCTGCAGCAATCCGTGGGCACCCGGTGCTGGGACTACCCCGAAGCATCACAATGAAGCGTATTGAAAGAGAAAAGCCGGCGAGGCTCACCTGCTCTAGGGTTTTGGGCCGCTTGAGCGCGGCCTTCCGCTCACCACAACGCGCGCAGAGGCGGCTCTCCGCCCTCGTCGGAGCGGTGGCGAACTACATGGGTGTCTGGATGTGTCTTATGCCCACGCGGAGCCGCTGGAGGGTTGGGGCTAGGGAGACGACGACCGGGTCTGTGGGGTAGACTAGCCGTGCTTCGGCAGAACAAGGAACAGATGCTGCTTTTCGAGACGCCGGCGAAGTGGTTTCGGCGGCGTCACGGCGCTGGCGGGGTGCCCCTATATCTCACTGAACTCGCCGAAGGGGAAGCGAGATGGGTCGGTGAGGGAGTCCTGGATTAAGGGGTCCTCCGACAGCCGGACTATTTGCATGTGCCGAACTATTGGGCTATGAAGATACAAGATAGAAGACTTCGTCCCGTGTCCGGATGGGACTCTCCTTTGCATGGAAGGCAATCTTGGCGATTCGGATATGAAGATTCCTTTCTCTGTAACCGACTCTGTGTAACCCTAGGCCCCTCTGGTGTCTATATTAACCAGAGGGTTTAGTCTGTAGGATAGGAACGATCATAATCATACGCTAGCTTCTTGGGTTTAGCCTCTACGATCTCGTGGTAGATCAACTCTTGTAATACTCATATCATCAAGATCAATCAAGCAGGAAGTAGGGTATTACCTCCATCAAGAGGGCTTGAACCTGGGTAAACGTCGTATCCCCCGCCTCCTGTTACCATTAACCTTAGACGCACAGTTTGGGACCCCCTACCTGAGATCCGCCGGTTTTGACACCGACATTGGTGCTTTCATTGAGAGTTCCACTGTGTCGCCATCATAAGGCTTGATGGCTCCTTCAACCATCTACAACAATGCAGTCCAGGGTGAAGTTTTTCTCCCCAGACAGATTTTCGTATTCGGCGGCTTCGCACTACGGGCCAACTCGCTTGGCCATCTGGAGAAAATCGACAGCTACGCCCCTGGCCATCGGGTGAGGTTTGCAAACTTGAACTACACCGCTGACGTCCGCGACGACTTGATCTCTGATAGATTCGAGCCCATGACAGCCGCACCCTGCCGCCACGATGAACATAACCTAAATCTATCATCGGGTTGTGCTCAGGAGTTAGCACCTGTAACCACTCTGGCCCTAGATCTAGAGCGGAGCGGGCCATCCGAGGATGGGAGGCTCAACCTTGCCACGGAAGCCATAGACTCAGCGGAGCTAGAGCCGAACACAGATCTGACCTCCAACGAGGCATGTTTCATCGGAACCTCGGACTCGTCTCCGGCCATAGGCTCCGAACCGCCTGTATTCGCACCCATCGAATCTGACTGGGCGCCGATCTTAGAGTCCAGCTCCGCGGATATCTTTCAACACTCACCCCTAGGTGATGTGTTAAACTCATTAAAGTCTCTCTCCTTGTCAGGAGATTCTTGGCCGAACTATGTCCGGCTTGAGTGGGAAGCGGATGACGAAGAACTTTGTTACCCACCCACCACGCACTTTATAGCTATTGTCAATGATTTGACCGACATGCTTGATTTTGACTCCGAAGACATCGGTGGTATGGACGACGATGCCGGAGAAGAACAGGAACCACCGCCCATAGGGCGCTGGACATCCACCTCCTCATACGACATATACATGGTGGATACACCCAAAGAACACAATGGCGATGACAAAAAGGACCCAGTTGAGGATAAAACTCCTGGGAAGCAGCCAAAGCACCGATGACAGTGGTGCCGCTCGAAACCATGCCATGGTAAAAATAGCGATAGAGGCACAAGAGAAAATAGCACTCCGGACGATGTCGAAGACAATGAAGACCCCGCCAAGCCAAGTTTCAAATAGGCTGAACGGGAAGACGGGCGAGCCAGCCCTAATGAACAGGCCATGAACGACGACTCGGAGGACAACAATTACATGCATCTCTCCGAGGATGAGGTGAGCCTCGGCGACGAAGAATTTATCATGCCAGAGGATCTCGTCAAGCAGGAGCGATTTAAGTGCCGGCTATTAGCCACTGCAAATAGCCTGAAGAAGAAGTAGCAGCCGCTTCAAGCTGATCAAGATTTGCTCACTGATAGATGGACTGATGTCCTGGCAGCCGAGGAATATGGACTCGAACGCCCAGCCAAAAGTTACCCGAGTCGTAAATTACTACCTCAATTCGATGACGAGGCGCTGGAGCCCGTACTACCAGCGCATAATGCGGCTGACCGACCATCGCGTGGCCCAGATAAAGCGGCAACTCAGCCCGAACACCACCCTGCACCACGTCGCCGAACAAATAGAAACACAATAGCTCGGGGATACACACATGACCTGCGGTACGACTTGGAAAACAGAGCAGGACAAACTAGATCGATCTATGGATCGCGGGAGTGCGCCCCAATGCGCAACGATGGCCACCCAGCCAGATATAACAAATACAAACCTGTCCAGGCCGAATACCACAGAGCAGCTTCATCCGAGCTGCATCATGATGTAGCCCGACATAGAGGCACCGCACACCCCCTATGCTTCACCGATGAAGTAATGGAACATGAATTCCCAGAAGGGTTCAAACCCGTAAACAATGAATCATGTGATGGTACAACAAATCCCACGGTGATGATCTCCACGCCATCAAGTATCTCCCACTAAAACTCAAAGGACCAGCTAGGCACTGGTTGAACAGTCTGCCCGAAAACTCTATTGGCAGTTGGGAGAACCTGGAAGATGCATTCTTGACAACTTCCAAGGCACGTATGTCCGACCTCCGGATGCCGATGACTTAAGTCATATAATCCAACAATCCGGAGAGTCAGCCAGGAATTTCTGGACTCGGTTCTTAACTAAAAAGAACCAGATCGTCGACTGTCTGGATGCCGAAGCCCTAGCGGCCTTTAAGCATAACATCCGTGATGAGTGGCTTGCCCGACACCTCGGCCAAGAGAAGCCGAAGTCCATGGCAGCCCTTACGACGCTTATGACCTGCTTTTGTGCGGGCAAAGATAGCTGGCTAGCTCGTAGCAACAGCACCTCAGGAAAACCTGGCACTTCTGAAGCCAGAGATAGCAACGGCAAGCCCCGACGTAGACACAAGCGTCGAAACAATGGCGATAACGCCAAAGACATGGCTGTCAACGCCGGATTTAGTGGCTCCAAGTCCGGTCAACGGAAGAAGCCATTTAAGAGAAATAGCCCAGGCCTGTCCTGTTTGGATTGCATACTTGATCGTCCATGTCAAATCCATGGAACCCCTAATAAACCAGCCAATCACACCAACAGGGAATGTTGGGTCTTCAAACGGACCGGCAAGTCAAACGTCGAGAGCATGGAGAAGGGGTCGCAAAGTGAGGACGATGACGAGGAGCCCCGGCCACCGAAGACAGGAGGACAAAAGAAGTTTCCTCCACAGGTCAAAACGGTGAATATGATATACGCCACCCATATCCCCAAGAGGGAGCGGAGGCGTGCACTTAGGGACGTCTACGCGATAGAGCCAGCTGCCCCAAAGTACAACCCATGGTCATCCTATCCAATCACCTTTGATCGCAGGGACCATCCAACCAGTATCCATCACGGCGGTTCAGCCGCACCAGTGCTTGATCCAATCATTGATGGATTCCACCGCACGCAAGTCCTTATGGACGATGGAAGCAGCCTGAACCTGCTACATCATGATACAGTTCGAAAGATGGGTATCGATCCTTCAAGAATCAGGCCCACAAAAACCAGCTTCAAAGGTGTCATATCAGATGTAGAGGCCTGTTGTACGGGCTCAATCACACTAGAAGGGGTCTTCGGATCCCCGGATAACTTCTGAAGCAAAGAGCTAATCTTCGATCTCGTCCCCTTCCGCAGCGGCTATCACGCACTGCTCGGGAGAACCGCATTCTCCAGATTCAATGTGGTGCCACACTATGCTTATCTTAAGCTCAAGATGCCCGGTCCACATGGTATCATAACAGTCAACGGGAACACGGAATGCTCCCTCCGTACTGAGGAGCACACCCTGCCCTCGCTGCAGAAGCATAGAGGGTCCTCTCTAGGTCGAACCTCAATTTGGCGGCCATGCTCTCGGATACTATCAAACAAGCCCGAACTACACAGTAGCAGGACAGTCTAGTTCTTCAAGAGCTCGACTAGCAGTCCGGCCTCCGTCCCAACTGTTGGTGTCAAAATTGGCGGATCTCGGGTAGGGGATCCCGAACTATGCATCTAAGGCTAATGGTAACAGGAGGCGGGGGACACGATGTTTACCCAGGTTCGGGCCCTCTCTATGGACGTAATACCCTACTTTCTGCTTGATTGATCTTGATGATATGAGTATTACAAGAGTTGATCTACCACGGGATCGTAGAGGCTAAACCTTAGAAGCTAGCATATGATTATGATTGTTCTTGTCCTACGGACTAATCCCTCCGGTTTATATAGACACCAGAGGGGGCTAGGGTTACACAGAGTCGGTTACAAAGAAGCAAATCTACATATCCGAATCGCCAAGCTTGCCTTCCACGCAAAGGAGAGTCCCACCCGGACACGGGACAAAGTTTTCAATCTTGTATCTTCATAGTCCAATAGTCCGGCATAAGCATATAGTCCGGATATTCGAGGACCCCCTAATCTAGGACTCCCTCAATAGCCCCTGAACCAAGCTTCAATGATGATGAGTCTGGCGCGCAGATTGTCTTCGGCATTGCAAGGCGGGTTCCTTCTCCGAATACTCCAAAATAGATCTTGAACACAAGAATCGTGTCCGGCTCTGCAAAAGAAATTCCACATACCACTGTAGAGAGTATAACATTCCACAAGTCTTAATCTGCTGACAATTTCATAGCATGACAACACGCCGCGGCCCGGTCATTATTCGAACCATTTTCTCAACCTGCTACTACACATCTTGCGAGGCGGTTTTTATTGGCACGTCTTGTCGAAGCAGAGATCGTGTCCCCTTATCATGGGATTCTCATCAATATGGGTGTGGGTAACCCAACCGCGCCATCAACATGACGCTTGGGGAATAAGCGAGTTTTAGGGCAAGTGGGGAGGCGCAAGATCCCTGCAACCTTTATAAGGAGATATGGACTCCTCTTTTTCACCCACGCCTTCTTCTTCCTCTGCTCATCCATTCTCTCTCGCTCGAGCCCCAGCGCTCAAGCATTTGCCTTCTCCGCCCACAAAGGTTCTCCAAACATGTCCAGATCTGGAGCAGGAGGCAAGTGGATGGCCTCTACCGTCCAGGAGAAGGGTATTAAGAAACTTAGGAAGGCCGGGTATCTGGCCAAGAAGATCGGCCACCGCCTTCCGACGGCGGGACGGATTGTTCCTACTCCGGAAGCCCACAAGAGGGTTGTATTCCTTCCTAACTTTGTCCGTGGGCTAGGGTTTCCCCTTCACCCATTCATTCATGGCATTATGTATTACTATGGGATATATTTTCATGATCTATCCCCCAATTCCTTCCTAAACATCTCGACATTCATGATCGTGTGCGACGCCTTTCTCTGCATCCCACCACACTTCGACTTATGGCTGAAGATTTTCAATGTGAAGCCCAAGGTGGTGAGAAGTGAGCACGTTGAGTGCGGAGGATCCATGGTGAGCAAGATGCCCGACGTCACATGGCCATCAGGTACCTTCAATGACTCCGTCAAGGGATGGCAGCAACAGCGGTTCTATGTCACTGAGCCACGCGGCACGAAATGGGTCACAGCTCCTGAATTCTGATCCGGAGCTCCCTTGCGGCTTACGTCCTAGCCCGAGAAGGGCCTACACTGGTCTTCGTCAGACGAATTGGCAATGCTCCAGACGCGTGTCAAGAGCATGGGAGACAAGAACATCGAACTTGTTGGCGTAGTGCAAGTGTTGTTGGTTCGTCGGATTCTGCCATGCCAACGCATGGCTTGCAATTTACGGGAATTCAACACAGCCAAGCACCAGACCCTGATGGAGCTCTTCGTCACAATGCATGAAGATATCTGGAAGGTGCTCTTCAAGTCCGGCAAATCATGGCTGGACTCGGCCGAGGACCGTGGGTACAAATTATCCCGTCCCAGAAGTTCGGTAAGTATTTATATATTGGCAAGACGTACGCCTCAACCACGTATTTTAAGGGAAATTCTTAATATATTTCCTGGCAATTCTCCCAGGGTTGGACGAAGAAGGCAGAGCGGATCTACTGTCCGACCCCGCTGCCAGAAGAACAAGCCTGCCCACTTCTAATGAAGATGTTGGTTCCGGCGCCTTATAAGGCGCCTAAGAAAGAGGCCAAGGAGACCAGGGGTGGTCTTCGTCGCAAAGGCACTTTGGACAAAGTGTCCAAAGATTCTAAGGCCCACTCCTCCTCCGAAGAGGACGAAGAAAAGGAGGAAAGCCGATCTCCCCCAGCGAGGGGGAGAAAGAAAAGGATGGCCTCCACACGCTTGGAGGCCAAATCACTTAAGAAGGGGAAAAACCCTTTCCAGACGAACCTCACACCGCCACCGACAGCAGCACAGAGTGGCATCCCAGGGTCCAGCCCCTGGTTAATTCGTGAGTATATAAAACCTGGACATGTTTGTATATCCAGATTTACTATCGGATAGCGTTAACGCATTGAGTCACGCCTTTTTTGCAGTCCAGCCAAGTCCCGCACCGAGCAATCCTCATCGGAGAATTTACTAGGCTCGGATGCTATGGAAAGTGGGACTCCCTCCGACGGCTTCCTCCCCAAAACACGTAGACGACACCGAGGTATCGTCCCCAAGGGTCCCAGGCCAAAGAGGAACTGGGGAGACCATCAAGGTGGCGCCAGAGGGTCAAACCTTGGCGGCCGGTTACACGGTGAAAAAGGCCCCCATGGACATTTATGGCGGGGGCTATCTTGAATTCGTCCCCCAGCCGGACACAGTTCCAGAGACCAACACGGCTCCGGAGTCAGGCGGGCAACCTCCCTCGACAGAAGGGGGTGCGCCTATTCCACCGGCGACCTCTGCCCAACCAGAGGTGCCAGATATCTTATCAGCAGCGCTGAAGAATGCTTCCATCGTAGAAGAACATCATGCCCTTATGGGTGCGGTGCTTGAGAAGATTCAGTCTGCCGAAAGCGGGCTGAATGAAGCCTGTATCAGCCTTATAACGGGCTTTGAGGTATGTTGTGAGGTTTCAAAGAGTGTTATAGTATAGGTAGTACCCCCTGATACAATCTTCGGAGTTCGAAAGAAAGAACCGGACAGAGGATCAAATACATGTTCACAGGAGACTCACTTTGTAGCACCTCTCCCTCTTTTGTTTTTTGTAAGCAGGCGACTGTAGCGACTGCCACCTCTCATACTGCGGAAGTCTCCGAACTGAAGCAGAGTCTGGAGCGGGCCGAAGAAGAACTTGGCCAGTTGAAGAAGCAGTTGGAAGATAACCAAGGTATGCAAAAACCTTGTTCGCATTCACCGTGAATGAATAATTTAGTATGATGAAATTTTTTCATAATGTGCCCCAGGGGCGATGACCGAAGTCGAGGCTCTCAAGAAGACGGTAGCCGATGCCGAGAAGAGGGCAGTCGCAGAGCAGGCTCTTCGTGAAAAGCACGAGGCCAGGGTTATTCAAGTTCAGCAAGAGCTTCAAGAAGCCGTGAAGAAATGCGAGACCTTGGATCAGAGTTTAACGGAGAAAGAATCCGAACTCACCAAGGCTCGTCAAGCCGCACAAGATGCCCGGGGCGAAGCCCAAGGCACCCTGCAGGAGATCCATGAGGCCAAGAAGATCGCACCGGGTAAGGCTTGTTCTATTCAAAGCTGATATTTGAAGGGAGAAAATCACATTACTAATTTGAATCCGGATTTCTCTAGGGGTGTTTGCGGAGCTGCCGCACAACGTATCTGATGCTGCACAATTCTACCGAGCCGAAGAAAGGAGTATTGCGGAGAAGCTCTTCTGGTCGCAGTATCTGGCGCCAGAGTATCCAGTGCCCTTTGCCGATCAACTGAAGCAGCTGATCGAACTGCATAAGGTGGCTGAACTAGCCATGAAGGACTTAATTATCCGGCTATGGTCTGCCAAGCCGATTCCCAGCAGCTACTTCGGGCTCGTGAAGCGGCTTGTGAGTGCCTTCCCTCGACTTGAAGTCATCAAGCGGTCGGTCTGTATGGAAGGTGTGCGAATGGCCTTCGCCCGCGCAAAGGTGCACTAGGCGAAGATGGATGCCGAAAAGCTGATGACCAAAGGATCGCCGGAGGGGAAGGAGCACCGCAAGCCCGAGTTATATTATGATAGTGTCCTGAAAGGATCCCGCCTTGTAGCGGAGCAATGTGCTAAGGATATTATATTCCCATGAATAAATTCATGCTATCCCATGTAGCGTTGAACAAGGTCATTTAAATGATATAATGCTTGTTATTTGAGAATTTTACCTCCTGTGCGGCCGTTTTATATATTTATCCTGAGAGTTGGCCAGTCGTCGGCTTCTGCCCCCACGTAGGAAGTATGGGGGTGTTCGGGATAAACCTGAGCACTCTTTACCCCAGTTTTGGGTCCTTGAAGGAGGTGTTCAACGCAACGAACTAGGCAATCAGACTATAAGGCTTTATCACTCTCACTTAGCCATAGGAGTTTGACAAAAGAAAGGTAGGCGCAGCCCCTAGTGTTCGGAGGACCGCACTAGGGGCTCTATAAGCACCTGATCAGAAGAAAAAGCTGATCCATCGCACGCTGCATTAGTTATCGCATAATGCCGAAGAAATCCTTAAAGATTTTGTAACCTCTTGAACAACTGACCAGCTCTCGCCGCATCATGACAGTCAGTTTTCGGCTTTCTCTACTGAGGTGCTCGTTCGGAAGAACCGGGACACAATCGCAGTACTTCTCCATGTGTCGCCTTAGCCGATATAGCGGAACGTAAGGTAGCAAAACATGGGAGATGGGCAAACCCAACATTTGACCTAAGATATGATTCAGAGCTGATGCATATAATGCTATAAGTTCGGGGTGCCGAACGACCATGAAGGTGTTCAGACTTGCTTGCCGTATTGTGGGCACAACGAAGCCCCTGGCATATTAAGATGTACCAAAGTGTACGGCTGCTATTTGACAAAAAGTATCAATAAAAAGGAACAGCATGTGATCGTCATATGAAGCTGCAGATTTGTAATTCAATAATACGTCAAAGCGTATGAGTACAAGTAGTGCGATAAAAAGAAATATGACTTTAGAACCTGCTGGGACCAGGGGAGGGAAGCTTGTGTGCGGATCCGGATGATAATTGGATGGTCATCAAGGGAATGTCCAAGGATTCCCTTACGCGCTCGAACTGTTTCCCTCCTTGGCATGTTCGTCCCCTTATGGGTCTGGTCGCCGTGTCACCAGTGATGGCCTATACAAAAGTGGACCTGTAAAGAAAGTGCAAAAGATGTTTGTATGCCACGGAGCGGTTAAGCCGCATTGTGTGGCCTATCCTGGCTTTGCCTCCGCCTGCCGCCGGAGTGATTAATTGAGCTCTTGATGAGCTGGGCTATCCTTCCGCATAGTAGTTCGGACTCTTTTGACTGTGTCCGAGAACCTGGCTGTCGAATGAAGGTTCGATTGAAAAATGCCAGTCTGCACTTCTACTGTTGAGGCCGCAGTGTGCTCTTTAGTATGGGGGGGGGCGTTTGGCTTTGCCATTAACTGTTATGATGCCGTGTGGACCGGGCATTTTGAGCTTAAGATAAGCATAATGTGGCACCGCATTGAATTGAGCAAATGCGTTTCGTCCAAGCAGTGCATGATAACCACTGCAGAAAGGGACGATGTCAAAGATTAACTCTTCGCTTCTGAAATTATCTAGGGATTGAAAGACCACCTCCAGTGTGATTGAGCTTGTACAACACGCCTCTACACCTGGTATGACACCTTTAAAGGTGGTTTGAGTGGGTTTGATCCTTGAGGGATCAATGCCCATCTTGCACACTATATCCTGATAAAGCAGGTTCAGGCTGCTGCCACCGTCCAGAAGGACTCATGTAAGGTGGAATCCGTCGATGATAGGGTCAAGGACCAGTGCGGCTGAGCCGCCATGACAAATACTGGTCAGACGATCCTTGCGATCAAAGGTGATCAAATCGGACGACCATGGGTTGTATATTGGGGCAACTAGCTCCACCGCGTAGTCGTCCCTAACTGCGCGCCTCCGCTCCCGTTTCGGAATATGGGTGGCGTGTATCATATTCACCATTTTAATTTGCGGAGGGAACTTCTTTTTCCCTCCTGTCTTTGGTGGTCGGGGCTCCTCTTCAACGTCCTCGCTTTGCGACCCCTTCTCCTTACTGTCGGTGTTTGACGTGCCGACCTATTTGAAGACCCAGCATTCTCTGTTAGTATGATTAGCTAGTGTACCTGGGGTGCCGTGAATTTGGCATGGACGGTCGAGTATTCGGTCTAGACTAGACGTGCCCAGATTGTTCCTTTTGAATGGTTTCTTCCTTTGACCGGTCTTAGAGCCGCTGAATCCGGTGTTGACAGTTGTGTCTTCAGCGTTGTCGCTGTTATTTCATCGTTTGTGCTTGCTGCTTCGGGGCTTGCCGTTGTCGTCTCTGGATTTAGAATTTCCAGGTTTACCTGAGGTGCTGTTGCTACGAGCCAGCCAGCTATCCTTGCCCGCAAAGAAGCGGGTCATGAGTGTCGTGAGGGCTGCCATGGATTTCGGCTTCTCCTGGCCGAGGTGTCGGGCGAGCCACTCGTCACGGATGTTATGCTTAAAGGCTGTTAGGGCTTCGGCATCCGGAGAGTCGACGATTTGGTTCTTTTTAGTTAAGAACCGAGTCCAGAATTTCCTGGCTGATTCTCCAGGTTGTTGGGTTATGTGACTTAAGTCATCAGCATCCGGTGGTCGCACATAAGTTCCCTGAAAGTTGTCGAGGAACGCATCTTCCATGTTCTCCCAACTGCCAATGGAGTTTTCTGGCTGGCTATTCAGCCAATGCCGAACTGGTCCCTTGAGTTTTAGTGAGAGATACTTGATTGCATGAAGATCATTGCCGCGGTCCATGTGAATGTGGAGAAGAAAATCTTCAATCCATACCACGGGGTCTGTTGTCCCATCATATGATTCGATGTTTACGAGTTTAAACCCTTCTGGAAATTCATGCTCCATTACTTCGTCAGTGACGCATAGGGGGTGTGCGGCGCCTCTATGCCGGGCTACATCGCGACTTAGTTCGGATGAACTTGGTCTGCGGTATTCGGCCCGGACGGATTGGTATCCGGCGTGACGGTCATCGTCACGCGTTGGGGCGTGCCCCCGCGATCCGTAAACCGATCTTGACTGTCCTGCTTTGTTTTCCAACTTGTCTTGCAGGTCATGTGTGTGGCCCTAGGCTTTCGTGTTTTTGTTTGTTCGGCGACTAGGTGCGGGCTGGTGTTCGGGCTGATAAACCGCTTTGTCTCGGCCACGAGGTGGTCGGTCAGCCGCATCCTGCACTGGTAGTATAGGCTCTAGTGCCTCATCCTCGAATTGAGGTAACAGCCTACGCCTGGGGTAATTTTTGGCTGGGCGCTCGAGTCCGTATTCCCCAGCCGCCAGGACCTTAGTCCATCTATCAGTGAGCAGATCTTGATGAGCTTGAAGTTGTTGCTATTTTTTCCTCAGGCTCTTTGCAGTGGCTATAAGCCGGCGCTTGAAGCGCTCCTGCTCGTCGGGATCCTCAGGCACGATAAATTCTTCATCGCCGAGGCTCACCTCATCTTTGGAGAGGGGCATGTAATTGTCATCCTCCGAGTCTCCATACATTGCCTGTTCATCAGGGCTAGCTTGCCCATCCTCCCGTCTGGCTTGCACGAAGCTTGGCTGGGCGGGATTGTTTTCGTCTTCGGCATCATCCGGAGTGTTATTTGTCTCTTATGTCGGTATCGCTATTTTTGCTGTGGTGGGGTTTAGAGCGGCGCCGCTGACGTTGGCGCTTAGATTGCTTCTCGAGAGGGTAACCCTCCGTTGCATCCTTTTGATCCTCGCCATTGTTTTCTTTGGGTGTGTGCACCATATATATGTCGTATGATGAGGTGGCTGTCCAGCGCCCTGTTGGCGGTGGTTCCTGTTCTTCTCCGGCATCGTCGTCCATACCGTCGATGTCTTTAGAGTCGAAATCAAGCATGTCGGTTAAATCGTCGATAGTGCCTATTAAGTGGGTGGTGGGTGGGCAACAAATTCCTTCATCGTCCGCTTCCCACTCAAGCTGGACATAGTTCGGCCAAGAGTCATCTGACAGGGAGAGAGACTTTAATGAATTTAGCATGTCGCCCAAGGGCGAGTGCTGAAAGATATCCACGGAGCTAAACTCCATGATTGGCGCCCAATTAGGTATGATGGGCATGGATGTACACGGTTCAGAGCCTATGGCCGGAGACGAGTCCGAGGGTCCGATGACACAGACCTCCTTGGAAGTGAGATGATATGATGGCCAGGGGCGTAGCTATTGATCTGCTCCAGATGGCCAAGCGAGTTGGCCCGCAGTGCGAAGCCGTCGAATATGAAGATCTGTCTGGGGAGGAAAACCTCACCCCGGATCGCATCATTGTAGACGATTGAAGGAGCCATCAAGCCTTATGGTGACGACACAGTGGAACTCTTAATGAAAGCACCAGTGTCAATGTCAAAACCGGCGGATCTCGGGTAGGGGGTCCCAAACTGTGCGTCTAAGGCTAATGGTAACAGGAGGCAGGGGACACGATGTTTACCAAGGTTCGGGCCCTCTCTATGGAGGTAATACCCTACTTCATGCTTGATTGATCTTGATGATACGAGTATTACAAGAGTTGATCTACCACGAGATCGTAGAGGCTAAACCCTAGAAGCTAGCATATGATTATGATTGTTCTTGTCCTACGCACTAATTCGTCCGGTTTATATAGACACTAGAGGGGGCTAGGGTTACATAGAGTCAGTTACAAAGAAGGAAATCTACATATCCCAATCGCCAAGCTTGCCTTCCACGCAAAGGAGAGTCCCACCCAGACGCGGGACGAAGTCTTCAATCTTGTATCTTCATAGTCCAATAGTCTAGCATAAGCATATAGTCCGGCTGTCCAAGGACCCCCTAATCCAGGACTCCCTCACCAACCTCGACCAAACAACGGCTTTTGTACCGCGCGTACATAATTACGCACTCAAAATACCATGGGGACAGACGGAGGCATAGCTAGGTTGTGTTCCACAATGCGGCTTAACCGCCCCTGGACACGCATCATTTTATATTTTCTTCCTTTTTCTCTTTTCTTTTCAGGTCACTTTTTGTCTAGGCCATTACAGGTGGCCTGATTGCCGAACTTAGCAAAGGATGGATATACCAAAGAGGGAAGTAGCTCGAATGGGCGCAGGAATCTCTGCATATTCTTTTCGAGGATCATTCGATCCATCTCTGGATCGTCACGTAGCTCCCCTGTGGTCACAGCAGGTTCCGAAGTCATATTGTTTATCGCACTACTTGTCCTTATATGCTTCGATGTACTATTGAATTAGAATGAAAACAATATGCGGTCCTATCTATATGACATTCACTGGTTGTTTAACTTTTTGATATTTTTTGACAAGTAGCAACCGTACACTCTGGTACACCCTCATTCGCCAGGGGCTTCATTGTACCCCATAACACGGCAAGAAAGTCCGAACACCTTCACGGTTGTTCGGCACCCTGAACTTATAGCATTATATGCATCGGCTCTGAATCATGTCTTTGGTCAATAGTTGGGTTGCCCGGCTCCTGTGCTTGCTACCCTACGTTCTGCTATATCGGCTAGGGTAGTAAAGGGAGAACTACTGCGATTGTGTGCCAGTTCTTCCGGACGAGCACCTTAGTAGAGAAAGCCAAAAACTGATTGTCATGATACGGCGAGAGCTGGTCAGCTGTTCGAGAGGTCACAAAATCTTTAGCGGTTTCTTTCGCATTATGCGATAACTAATGTGCAACGGGTCGGTTTTTATCCGATCAGGTGTTTTACAGTACCCCAAGTTCGGTCTTTCAAACACTAGGGGTTGCGCCTACCTTTCTTTTGTCAAACTCCTATGGCTAAGTGAGGGTGATAAAGCCTTATAGTCCGATTGCCTGGTTCGTTGCGCTAAACACCTCCTTTAAGGACCAAAAATCTGGAGCAACGAGTGTTTAGATTTATCCTGAACACCCCCGTACTTCCTACGTGGGGGCAGAAGCCGACGACTAGCCAACTCTCAGAATTAATTTTAAACGGCCGCACAGGAGGTAAAAATTCAAATAACAAACATTATTTTACATAACGACCTTGTTTCATATTACAGCACAGGATATCATGCATCTACTCATGGGAATATAATATCCTTGGCACATTGCTCTACCACAAGGCGGGATCCCTCCGGGACACTGTCATAATATAGCTCGGGCTTGTGGTGCTCTTTCCCTTCAGGCGGTCCTTCGGTCATCAGCTTCACGGCATCCATCTTCGCCCAATGCACCTTGACGCGGGCAAAGGCCATTCGCGCACCTTCGATGTAGACTGACCGCTTGATGGCGTCAAGCCGAGGGCGGGCACTAACCAGCCGCTTCACGAGTCCGAAGTAGCTGCTGGGAATTGCTTCGGCAGGCCATAGCCGGATAATCACATCCTTCAGGGCGAGTTCGGTCGCCCTATGCAGCTCGACCAACTGCTTCAGCTGATCGGTAAAGGGTAATGGATATTCTGGCGCAAGATATTGCGACCAGAATAGCTTCTCCGTAGAACTCCCCTCTTCGGCTCGGTAGAATTGTGCAGAGTTAGACACACTGCATGGCAGATCCGCAAACACCCCTGGAGAACTCCGAATCCGGGTCAGTAAACGAAATCTTTCCTTCACATATTTGCTCTACATAATAAAGGCCTTACCCGCTGCGATCTTTTTGGCCTCCTGGATTTCCCGGAAGGTGCCTTGGGCTTCAGCCCGGGCATCGTGTGCGGATTGACGAGCTTTGGTGAGTTCGGACTCTTTATCCGTTATACTCTGCTCCAAGGTCTCGCACTTCTTTATGGCTTCTTGGAGCTCTTGTTGAACTTCAATGACCCGAGCCTCGTGGTTTTCATGAGTGGCCTGCTCCTTGGCCGCCTTCTTCTCGGCCTCGGCTACCGCCTTCTTATGAGCCTCGACTTCGGTCGCCGCTCCTAATACGTATCATGACATTTTTTAGTAAAAATAAACTATTTATTTGTATTTAAATACGAACAAAGTTATCCCATACCTTGGTTATCTTCCAATTGCTTTTTTACTTGTCTGAGCTCCTTTTCGGCCCACGCCAGACTCTGCTTCAGTCCGGAGACCTCCGCAGTATGAGAGGTTGCAGTCAATAACGACGCCTGATCATTCACATAGGTATTTCCTAATTAGTCTCCTGCAAAATATATTTGATCCTCTATCCAACTTTCTTTTCGAACAGCGAACAGTGTATCAGGGGCTACTGTCTATATTGTGACATTCTTTTAACTTCATTACTTACCTCAAAGCCTGTTAGAAGGCTGGTGTAGGCTTCGGTCAGCCCGCTTTTGGCGGACTGGACCTTCTCAATTACCGCGCCATAAGGGTACGATGCTCTTCAACGATCGAAGCGCTTTGCAGCGCCGCCAATAAAGTATCCGGCACCTTTGGGTGGATTGAGGTCATCGGTGGAATAGGCGCACCACCTTTTGTTGAAGAAGGTTGTTGGCCTGATTTCAAAGCCGTATTGGTACCCGGAATTGTCTCTAGTTGGGGGCCGAATTCAGGACGGCCCCCTCCATTAGCATCCATGGGGGTCTACTCCCCCATGTGTCCGGCTGCCGAGGTTTGACCCTCAGACGCCGCCTCGACGATCTCCTGAGCTTCGCCCTGGCCTGGGCCCCTTTGGGACAACACCTCAGTGTTGTCCACGCCTTTGGGGGAGGAGGCCGTCGGGAGGGTCTCGCTGTCCATCGCATCCGGGTCCAATGAAGCTTCTGATGAAGATCGCTCGACATCGGACCCGGTCGGACTGCAGAATGCGTGACTCAATACATTAATGTTATGCAAAAGTGAGACTGGATATATGAATGTGTCTGGGTTTCTTTGTACTCACGATTTGGCCAGGGGCTTGACCCTGGGTCCCACTCTGGGCTGTTGTCGGTGGCTGCGGTGGATTCGTCTGGAAGGGAAGCTTTCCCCTTCTTAGACGTTTTGGCCTCCAAATGTGTGGAGGACGTCCTCTTCTTTCTCCCCCTCGCAGGGGGGGGGCTGGCTTTCCTCTTCTTCCTCCTCCTCTTCCTCGTCTTCTTCGGTGGAGGAGTGGGCATCAGTGTCTTTGGACACCACGTCCGAAGTACCCTTGCGGTGGAGCCCGCCCCTGGTCTCCTTAGCCTCCTTCTTGGCCTTCTTCTTCAGCGCCTTATATGGCGTCGGGACTAGCATCTTCATCAGAAGTGGGCCAACTTGTTCTTTAGGCAGCAGAGCCAGATAGTAGATCCGCTCTGCCTTCTTCGTCCAGCCCTGGGAGAATCGTCAGGGAAATATTAGGTGTTTGCCCCAAAGTATACAAATAAAGGATACACCTTGAAAACAAATAAAGACTTACCGAACTTGCGGAGCGGGACAATTTGTGCCCGCGATCCTCGGCGGTGTCCGGCCATGACTTGTCGGGCTTGAATATCACCTTCCAGATGTCTTTGTGTGTTGTGCCGAAGGACTCCAACAAGGTTTGGTGCTTGGCCGGATCGAACTCCCATAGATTGCAAGTTTGGCATTGATATGGAAGGATCTGGCGAACTAGCATCACCTGGACCACATCGACAAGTTTGATATTCTTGTCCTCCATGCTCTTGATACACGCTTGGAGTGTCATTAGCTCGTCTGACGAACACCAGTCTAGGGCCTTTTCGGGCCAGGACATGAGCCGCAGTGGGGCTTTGAATCGGAATTCGGGGGTTGCGGCCCATTTGGTGCTGCGTGGCTCGGTGACATAGAACCATTGTTGTTGCCAACCTTTGACAGACGCATTGAATGTACCTGATGGCCATTTGACGTTGGGCATCTTGCTCACCATGGCACCTCCGCACTCGGCGTGTTCGCCACCTACCACCTTTGGCTTCACGTTGAAGATCTTTAGCCACAGTACGAAGTGTGGAGGGATGCGGAGGAAGGCCTCGCACACGACGATGAATGTCGAGATGTTGAGGAAGGAATTGGGGGATAGGTCATGGAAATCTATCCTGTAGTAATACATAAGACCGCAAACAAATGGGTGGAGGGGAAACCCCAACCCACAAACAAAGTGAGGGAGGAATACAACCCTCTTGTGGGGTTCCGGAGTAGGGACAATCTGTCCCGCCGCCGGGAGACGGTGCGCGATCTTCTTGGCCAGGTATCCGGCCTCCAGGAGTTTCTTGATATCCTTCTCCTTGGCAAAGGAGGCCATCCACTTGCCTTGCGCTCCGGATCCAGACATGGTTGGAGTGCTTTTTGGGCAGAAGAGGTGGGTCCTTGGGCGCTGGATCTCGAGAATGAATGAACAGAGGAAGAAGAAGGCGTGGGTGAAAGAAGGAATCCTTGTCCCTTTATAAAGGCAGTAAAAAGCATGCGCCTCCCCACTTGCCCTGAAGCTCGCTTATTTCCCAAGCGTCGTGTGAATGGCATGGTTGGGTTACCCGTACCCGCATTGATGAGAATCCCGTGGTAAGGGGACATGATCTCTACTTTGACAAGACGTGCCAATGAAACCGTGCCTCGAAATACGGAGGGGCAGGATAAAAATGGTTCGAATAAAGACCGGGCCGTGGCGTGATGTCACGCTATGAGTTGTCAGCATATTGGACTCGTGGGATATTATACTCTCTACAGTGGTATGGGGAATTTATTTTGCAGAGCCGGACACAATTCTTATGTTCAAGATCTACTTTGGAGTATTCGGAGAAGGAACCCGCCTTGCAATGCCAAAGACAATCTGTGTGCCGGACTCATCGTCATTGAAGCCTGGTTCCGGGGCTACTGAGGGAGTCCTGGATTAAGGGGTTCTCGGACAGTTGGATTATTTGCATGTGTCGGACTGTTGGGCTATGAAGATACATGATAGAAGACTTCGTCCCGTATTCGGATGGGACTCTCCTTTGCGTGGAAGGCAAGCTTGGCGATTCGGATATGAAGATTCCTTTCTCTGTAACTGACTCTATGTAACCCTAGCCCCCTCCAGTGTCTATATAAACCGTAGGGTTTAGTCCGTAGGACAGGAACAATCATAATCATAGGCTAGCTTCTAGGGTTTAGCCTCTTGAATCTCGTGGTAGATCAACTCTTGTAATACTCATATCATCAAGATCAATCAAGCAGGAAGTAGGGTATTACCTCCATCAAGAGGGTCCGAACCTGGTTAAACCTTGTGTCCCCCGCCTCCTGTTATTGATGTCTACTACACAACCTTCTTCTTGTAGACGTTGTTGGGCCTCCAAGTGCAGAGGTTTGTAGTACAGTAGCAAATTTCCCTCAAGTGGATGACCTAAGGTTTATAAATCCGTGGGAGGCGTAGGATGAAGATGGTCTCTCTCAAACAACCCTGCAACCAAATAACAAAGAGTCTCTTGTGTCCCCAACACACCCAATACAATGGTAAATTATATAGGTGCACTAGTTCAGCAAAGAGATGGTGATACAAGTGCAATATGGATGGTAGATATAGGTATTTGTAATCTGAAAATATAAAAACAGCAAGGTAACAATGATAAAAGTGAGCGTAAACGGTATTGCAATGCTAGGAAACAAGGCCTAGGGTTCATACTTTCACTAGTGCAAGTTCTCTCAACAATAATAACATAACTGGATCATATAACTATCCCTCAACATGCAACAAAGAGTCACTCCAAAGTCACTAATAGCGGAGAACAAACGAAGAGATTATGGTAGGGTACAAAACCACCTCAAAGTTATCCTTTCTTATCGATCTATTCAAGAGACTGTAGTAAAATAACACGAAGCTATTCTTTCCGTTCGATCTATCATAGAGTTCGTACTAGAATAACACCTTAAGACACAAATCAACCAAAACCCTAATGTCACCTAGATACTCCAATGTCACCTCAAGTATCCATGGGCATGATTATACGATATGCATCACACAATCTCAGATTCATATATTCAACCAACACAAAGTACTTCAAAGAGCGCCCCAAATTTTCTACCGGAGAGTCAAGACGAAAACGTGTGCAACCCCTATGCATAAGTTCACAAGGTCACTGAACCCGCAAGTTGATCACCAAAACATACATCAAGTAGATCACGTGAATATCCCATTGTCACCACAGATAAGCACGGCAAGACATACATCAAGTGTTCTCAAATCCTTAAAGACTCAGTTTGATAAGATAACTTCAAAGGGGAAACTCAATCCATTACAGGAGAGTAGAGGGGTAGAAACATCATAAGATCCAACTATAATAGCAAAGCTCGCGATACATCAAGATCGTATCACCTCAAGAACACGAGAGAGAGAGAGAGAGAGAGAGAGAGAGATCAAACACATACCTACTCGTACATACCCTCAGCCCCGAGGGTGAACTACTCCCTCCCCGTCACGGAGAGCGTCAGGATGGTGAAGATGGCCACCGGTGAGGGATCCCCCCCCTCTGGCAGGGTGCCGGAACGGGCTCCCGAGAGGTTTTTGGTGGCTACAGAGGCTTGCAGTGGCGAAACTCTCGATCTATTGTGTTCCTGGATGTTTTTAGGGTATATGGACATATATAGGCGAAAGAAGTCGGTCAGGGGAGCCACGAGGGTGGGGGGCGCGCCCAGGGGGGTAGGGCGCGCCTCCCTGCCTCGTGGCTTCCTCGTTGCTTCCCTTACGTGCACTCCAAGTCTCCTGGATTGCTTCTGTTCCAAAAGTAACTCTCCCGAAGGTTTCATTCCGTTTGGACTCCGTTTGATATTCCTTTTCTTCGAAACACTGAAATAGGCAAAAAAACAATATGGGTTGGGCCTCTGGTTAGTAGGTTAGTCCCAAAAATGATATAAAAGTGTAAAGTAAAGCCCATAAACATCCAAAACGGGTAATATAATAGCTTGGAACAATCAAAAATTATAGATACATTGGAGACGTATCAAGCATCCCCAAGCTTAATTCCTGCTCGTCCTCGAGTAGGTAAATGATAAAAACAGAATTTTGATGTGGAATGCTACCTATCATAATTCTCAATGTAATTTTCTTTATTGTGGCATGAACGTTCAGATCCAAATGATTCAAAATAAAAGTTCATATTGACATAAGAAATAGTAATACTTCAAGCATACTAACAAAGCAATCATGTCTTCTCAAAATAACATGGCTAAAGAAAGTTCATCCCTACAAAATCATATAGTTTGGTCATGCTCCATTTTCGTCACACAAGAATGCTCTCATCTTGCACACCCCCGATGACAAGCCAAGCAATTGTTTCATACTTTAGTAATCTCAAACTTTTTTCAACTTTCACGCAATACATGAGCGTGAGCCATGGATATAGCACTATGGGTGGAATAGAATATGATGATGAAGGTTGTGTGGAGAAGACAAAAAGGAAGAAAGTCTCATGTTAACGAGGCTAATCAACGGGCTATGGAGATGCCAATCAATTGATGTCAACATGAGGAGTAGGGATTGCCATGCAACTAATGCACTAGAGCTATAAATGTATGAAAGCTCAACAAAAGAAACTAGTGGGTGTGCATCCAACTTGCTTGCTCATGAAGACCTAGCGCATTTGGAGGAAGCCCATCGTTGGAATATACAAGCCAAACTCTATAATGAAAAATTCCCACTAGTATATGAAGGTGACAACAAATGAGACTCTCTATATGAAGAACATGGTGCTACTTTGAAGCACAAGTGTGGAAAAAGATAGTAACATTGTCCCCCCCCCTTTTTTGGGGGCCTTTATTTTTTTTATTTGGCCTTTCTCCTTTTTTTATTTGTCCATTCCTTCTTTTTTTTATTTGGCCTTTTTTTATAAGGGACAGTGCTCTAATAATGATGATCATCACACTTCTATTTATTTACAACTCATGAGTTACAACTCAAAACTAGAACAAGATATGACTCTATATGAATGCCTCCGGCGGTGTACCGGGATGGGCAATGAATCAAGAGTGACATGTATGAAAAATTATGAAGGTGGCTTTGCCACAAATACGATGTCAACTACATGATCATGCAAGGCAATTTGACAATGATGATGCGTGTCATGATGAACGGAACGGTGGAAAGTTGAATGGCAATATATCTTGGAATGGCTATGGAAATGTCATAATAGGTAGGTATGGTGGCTGTTTTGAGGATGATATAAGGAGGCTTATGTGTGATAGAGCATATCGTATCACTGGGTTTGGATGCACCGGCGAAGTTTGCACCAACTCTCAAGGTGAGAAAGGGCAATGCACGGTACCGAAGAGGCTAGCAATGATGGAAGGGTAAGAGTGCGTATAATCCATGGACTCAACATTAGTCATAAAGAACTTATATACTTATTGCAAAAATCTACAACTCATCAAAAACCAAGCACTACGCGCATGCTCCTAGGGGGATAGATTGGTAGGAAAAGACCATCGCTCGTCCCCGACCGCCACTCATAAGGATGACAATCTAAGAACACCTCATGTTTCAAATTTGTTACACAACAATTACCATAGGTGCATGCTACGGGACTTGCAAACTTAAAAACAAGTATTCTTTAAATTCACAATTACCCAACTAGCATGACTCTAATATCACCACCTCCATATCTAAAAACAATTATCAAGCATCAAATTGATCATAGCATCCAATTCACTTTCAATGATAGTTTTTATTATACCCAACTTGGATGCCCACCATTCTAGGACCAATTTTATAACCATTACAAATACCATGTTGTTCTAAAAGACTCTCAAAATAATATAAGTGAAGCATGAGATTTCATCTATTTCTACAAAATAAAACCATCGTCGTGCTCTAAAAAATATAAGTGAAGCACTAGAGCAAATGACAAACTACTCCAAAAGATATAAGTGAAGATCAATGAGTAGTTCAATAATTATGTAGCTATGTGAAGATTCTCTATCATTTAAGAATTTCAGATCTAATGTATTTTATTCAAACAGCAAGCAAAACAAAATAAAACAAAATGACACTCCAAGCAAAACACATATCATGTGGTGAATAAAAATATAGCTTCAAGTAAAGTTACCGATGGACAAAGACGAAAGAGGGGATGCCTTCCGGGGCATCCCCAAGCTTAGGATTTTGGTTGTCCTTGAATTATCTTGGGGTGCCATGGTCATCCCCAATCTTAGGCTCTTGCCACTCCTTATTCCATAGTCCATCGAATCTTTACCCAAAACTTGAAAACTTCACAACAGAAAACTCAACAAAAAACTCGTAAGCTCCGTTAGTATAAGAAAATAAACCACCACTTAGGTACTGTTGTGAACTCATTCTAAATTCATATTGGTGTAATATCTACTGTATTCCAACTTCTCTATGGTTCATACCCTCCGATACTACTCATAGATTCATCGAAATAAGCAAACGACACATAGAAAACAGAATCTATCAAAAACAGAACAGTCTGTAGTAATCTGTATCAAACGTATACTTCTGGAACTCCAAAAGTTCTACAAAATTAGGAAGTCCTTAGAAATTTGTGTACCAATCAAGATCAAAAAGAATCAGATCAAAATCACGTTTCTGTGAATTATCAAAACTAATTTACTGGGTGCAAAAGTTTCTGATTTTCAGCAGGATCAACACAACTATCACCGTAAGCTATCCTAAAGGTCTTACTTGGCACTTTATTGAAAAAAAAGCTATAAAACATGATTACTAAAGTAGCATAATCATGTGGATACACAAAAACAGTAAGGGTAAATATTGGGTTGTCTCCTAACAAGCGCTTTTCTTTAATGCCTTTCTAGCTAGGCATGATGATGACAATGATGCTCACATAAAAGATAAGAATTGAAAAATAAAGAGAGCATCATGAAGAATATGACTAGCACATTTAATTCTAACCCACTTCCAATGCATAGGCATTTTTGTGAGCAAACAACTTATGGAAACAATAATCAACTAGCATAGGAAGGCAAAACAAGCATAACTTCAAGATTTTAAGCACATAGAGAGGAAACTTGGTATTATTGCAATTCTTACAAGCGTATGTTCCTCCCTCATAATAATTTTCAGTAGCATCATGAATGAATTCGACAATATAATCAGCACCTAAAGCATTCTTTTCATGATCTACTTGCATAGAAATTTTACTACTCTCCACATAATCAAAATTCTTCTTATTCGGAATAGTGGGAGTATCATAAGAGACTCGAATACTATAAATTGTTTCCACATTAAAAGAGTAATGTTCAGAAAAAGGGTAATCATAGTCATGACAAGTTTTATAAATATAATCATCACTACTTTTTATAGCATAAGTTTCACCACAATAATCATCATAAGTAGCAACTTTGTTCTCGTCATAATCAATTGAAACCTCTTCCAAAATAGTGGATTCGTCACTAAATAAAGTCACGACCTCTCCAAATCCACTTTCATAAATATCACAGTAAGATTCAACATTCTCCAAAATAGTGGGGTCATTACTTCCTAAAGTTGACACTCTTCCAAACCCACTTTCAACAATATAATCATCATAAGTAGGAGACATGCTATCATCATAACAACTTTGCATATCAAAACTTGGGAGGCTAAAAATATCATCTTCATTAAACATAGCATCCCCAAGCTTGGGACAAACATTAATTGCAGCAAATATATTCTCAAATATATCATTCTCATCAAACATAGCTTCCCCAAGATTGGGCCTTTTCATATCATAAGCATAATCACTCTCATCATTAATAGTATGGATAGCACCAATAGTATAGCAATTATCATTGTCACAATAAGTAGTAGGAGCAACATCATTTGGGAGGGATACCTTTCTACCTTTGCTTCTCCGTCTTTTATTTTTCTTCTTCACATCATGTGTGGGTTTAACCCTCTTTTTTGAGCTCCTTATTAATGATATTGGTTGAATAGGAAGCTCCTCCTCGTTACCTGATTCATCATAAGAAATAATAGGAGGATATTGGGAAGTCTCTTCCCTTTCATTAGTATTCTCTTCATCTTCCATTTGTTTTCTTTTCTTTATGTAAATGGCAATATAAGGATTTTCAATGCAATTCACCGCACAATACATATAAATTTCCTCTAGATCAATATCAAGAAATTTCCCAAGGCTAAATTCTGGAATATGCTTAGTTAAACGTTTCATTTCTTCATAACCCAAAAGCAAACTAAGTTCATTATGATGAGCAAGGGAAATCAAGTCATCACAATTTTTGGACACGATTCGATCATGAAACAATTTGCATTGGAGATGTAAATGACCACGTTCATTGCATAGTTCACAAGTACGACAAAGAAATTTTAAATTTTCAGCACTCACATCTAGCCTTTCTTGCAACCATTTAGTTTCTAAATACTTGTGCCTCTTGCAAAATCTATCTTCCCTATTTGGTGTGTACTTGCAAACTCTATGCACTCCACAAAAATTGGCATGCTTATAAGAGACATTTTCATCATGACTAGTGCAATCATCACTAGTACTATGGATATTCAAAGAGTTCATACTAACAACATTGCAATCATGCTCATCATTCACAGATTTAGTGCACCATTTTATAGACCTCTTCTTCTAGCACTTCAGCACATTTTTCCTTTCCATCATTCTCACGAAAGATATTAAAAAGATGAAGCGTATGAGACAAACTCAATTACATTTTTTTAGTTTTATTTTATAAACTAAACTAGTGATAAAGCAAGAAACAAAAAGATTCGATTGCAAGATCTAAAGATATACCTTCAAGCACTCACCTCCCTAGCAACGGCGCCTGAAAAGAGCTAGATGTCTACTACACAACCTTCTTCTTGTAGACTTTGTTGGGCCTCCAAATGTAGAGGTTTGTAGGATAGTAGCAAATTTCTCTCAAGTGGATGACCTAAGGTTTATCAATCCGTGGGAGGCGTAGGATGAAGATGGTCTCTCTCAAACAACCCTGCAACCAAATAACAAAGAGTCTTTTGTGTCCCCAACACACCAATACAATGGTAAATTGTATAGGTGCACTAATTCGGAGAAGAGATGGTGATACAAGTGCAATATGGATGGTAGATATAGGTATTTGTAATCTGAAAATATAAAAACAACAAGGTAGCAAGTGGTAAAAGTGAGCGTAAATGGTATTGCAATGCTAGGAAACAAGGCCTAAGGTTCATACTTTCACTAGTGCAAGTTCTCTCAACAATAATAACATAACCGGATCATATAACTATCCCTCAACATGCAACAAAGAGTCACTCCAAAGCCACTAATAGCGGAGAACAAACGAAGAGATTATGGTAGGGTACAAAACCACCTCAAAGTTATCCTTTCTGATCGATCTATTCAAGAGTCTGTAGTAAAATAACACGAAGCTATTCTTTCCGTTCGATCTATCATAGAGTTCGTACTAGAATAACACCTTAAGACACAAATAAACCAAAACCCTAATGTCACCTAGATACTCCAATGTCACATCAAGTATCCGTGGGCATGATTATACGATATGCATCACATAATCTCAGATTCATCTAGTCAGCCAACACAAAGTACTTCAAAGAGTGCCCTAAAGTTTCTACCGGAGAGTCAAGACGAAAACGTGTGCCAACCCCTATGCATAAGTTCACAAGGTCACTGAACCCGCAAGTTGATCACCAAAACATACATCAAGTAGATCGAATATCCCATTGTCATCACAGATAAGCACGACAAGACATACATCAAGTGTTCTCAAATCCTTAAAGACTCAATCCGATAAGATAACTTCAAAGCGAAAACTCAATCCATTACAATAGAGTAGAGGGGGAGAAACATCATAAGATCCAAGTATAATAGCAAAGCTCGCGATACATAAAGATTGTATCACATCAAGAACACGAGAGAGAGAGAGAGAGAGAGAGAGAGAGATCAAACACATAGCTACTGGTACATACCCTCAACCCCGAGGATGAACTACTCTCTCCTCGTCAAGGAGAGCGTCGGGATGATGAATATGGCCACCGGTGAGGGATCCCCCCCTCCGGCAGGGTGCCGGAATGGGCTCCCGAGAGGTTTTTGGTGGCTACAGAGGCTTGCGGCGGTGAAACTCCCGATCTATTGTGTTCCTGGATATTTTTAGGGTATATGGACATATATAGGGGAAAGAAGTCGGTCAGGGGAGCCATGAGGGGCCCACGTGGGTGGCGGGCGCGCCCAGGGGGTAGGGCGCGCCTCCCTGCCTCGTGGCTTCCTCGTTGCTTCCCTTACGTGCAGTCCAAGTCTCCTGGATTACTTCCGTTCCAAAAATAACTCTCCCGAAGGTTTCATTCCGTTTGATATTCCTTTTCTTCGAAACACTGAAATAGGTAAAAAAACAGCAATATGGGCTGGGCCTCCGGTTAGTAGGTTAGTCCCAAAAATGATATAAAAGTGTAAAGTAAAGCCCATAAACATCCAAAACGGGTAATATAATAGCATGGAACAAACAAAAATTGTAGATATGTTGGAGACGTATCAGTTACCATTAGCCTTAGACGCATAGTTCGGGACCCCCTACCCGAGATCCGCCGATTTTGACACGAACAGTCGGCCCACACGCATGGCAGGCCATGACCTTTTTTCTGTTTTCTGTTCTCATTTTTTGCTTTATTTTTTACTTTTCTTTATACTTTAAAAAATATTTTATATAAAACACATATGAAAAATGTTGAACAAGCATTCGGAAAAATGTTGAATGTGAATAGAAAAATGGTTTACCATGTATTAAAAAAGGATGCCGATAAGTGCCACATGTGTGATATATTCGATATGCGCCCGCACACCATGTGTGGTGTGAGCAGGAGGCAGCCCACACAGACTGTGTGTGGGCGGACATTAGAATTGTCCACACGTGTGGGCGCGGCTACTTTGTGCCACACGCCAACAAGTACTACTCTCTCCACCCCGTGTGTGTGGCACGAAGCAAAAATGCCCACACGTCCTGGCGCAGCTACGTTAGGTACACCGCGGGATGATGATTTAGTTGCCATCCTAGTTGGCAGATGTAGTTATCCGGGATGGCAAGTGTAGTTGTAAAAGCATGGCAAGTGTAGTTGTAAAAGCATGACAACTCTATCTGTTTTGGTTAACTATAGTTGTCATGTCTAATTTATGTTAGTTGCCGCGTGTAATCAAACCGTAGTTGTTGTGTGTGATTAACTACTTGCCACATGTGGTCAAACAGTAGTTGCCATGTGTGTTTACCTAGTTGCCATGTGTGATCCAACCATAGTTGTCGTGTGTGATTAACTACTTGCCACATATGGTCAAACAGTAGTTGCCATGCGTGTTTACCTAGTTGCTATGTGTGGTTCAATCATAGTTGCCATGTATTGTTAATCACAGTTGCCATGTGTGTTTATCTGGTTGTCACGCACGCGCAACTACAGTTGTCCTCTAGCAAAAGAATCACAGTTGCCATGTGTATTTACCTAGTTGCCACGTTTGCCTAACTGCAGTTGTCATCCACAACTAGGAGTGTTGTGTGGGCGAAAAACAGTTCGCCCACACGCACATGAAGTAGGTGGCTGGCTGTGTTGACAGAAACTAGTTCGCCCACACAGTGCAGCTGGCAAACAGCATGGTGGGAGCGTGTGGGTAAACTCTCCAACGCCCACACACTAGCCCCGTCCTACGTGGCACACCAAATCCACCTTTTCGTGTCAAGATTCGTGCAAAAGACAGTGAACGACGATCCAGACGTGTGGGCAAGTTGGGGAACGCCCACTTGTGTGGGCGTTAGTGTTTCCATTAAACGATGATGATTTTTTTATCATGTATATAAAAATATTAACCAAACATTTTGAAAAAGAAAAATGTTGAACAAGTATTTCAACATATTAATCAAGCATTTGGGAAATGCTAAATGTATATAAAAAATATTGACCATGTATTAATAAATGATGAATTTTTTATCATGTGTATAAAAGTGTTAATCAAGCATTTGAAAAAATGTTGAACAATTATTTGAAAAATGTTAATCAAGCAATTGAAAATGTTAAATGTGTATAGAAAGAATGTTGACCATGTATTAAAAAATGATGATTTTTTTGATCGTGTATATAAAAATGTTAATGAGGCATTTAAAAAAATGTTGAACCAGTGTTTGAAAAATGTTAGTCAAGCTTTTGAAAAATGTTGAATGTGTAAAGAGGTTTTTGGGGCATGTACTAAAAAAATGTTAATATTTTTATTGGCTGTTAATCAAGCATTTAAAAAATGAAAAATGTACAGAAAAAATGTTGATCATGTATTTGAAAAAATGTTAATCTTGTATTTAAAAAATGATAAAAATGTTGACCATGTGTTAAAAAATGTTTGTGATGCTAAACGTGGATGGGGCTTTTGACACAAACTTACTCAAGGGCTCGTATGACGCTGTCATCAGAGACTCAAATGGCGGATTCGTCGCGACAGGAAACGGAGAAATCCATTGGTGCAGAGATGCCCTTATTGCCGAGGCACTGGTTTTATGGTTTAGTCTGAATTTGACAACTACAGTCGGATGTAACTGCATAGATGTGAACTCCGACAACATCGAGGGGATAGAAACAATCAAGAATGAAGTTCGCTCTTTCGTTCTATTGGCGGCATTTTTTGATGATATATATCACATTGCGTGTGATTTCTCGCATAGTACTTTTGAGCATGCTCCTAGAAAACTAATTGTGCTGCCCATGATTTAGCCAAACTAACTAGAAGTAAGGTATATGCGCGGTGGATGGAAGATTGACCTGTAGATATTGTTGATACTCTTGTAAAAGATAATATGGTGCTCACCTTGCAATAAAGAGTACTTTGATGTAAAAAATGTACAATTTGTATTGAAAAAATGGTAGACGTGTACTAAAAAAAATGTTTTTGGCATGTACAAAAATATAAAATAATATTCAAAAAAACAAAGAAAGCCAAAAAAGAAGTAAAATAAACAAAAGAAACATGAAAAATATAAGAAAACGAAGAAACAAAATGCAAGGAAGGAGGAAAAAATGGGGGAAGAGAAACAAAAGAAAACAAAAAAAGGAAAAAAAAACGGCTTGAATAACCTCAAGTAGGACGCACCCCTACAACTTACCATGAGAGGGACCTGGGTGGAGTGACTAGCATCTCCCGTGATCCTCCTGGAGACCAGGGATTGATCGTTGCTTTTCCCATTTTCTCTGCTATTCTTAATCGCTATGTGCGCGCGAGTGGACCGGCCCAATACGACGCAGGAGGAGGGAAAACCTTCAGCGAGAGAGTTTCTCTCGTCTCGGGACCTCTCAGAGAAGCTAGGTAGGGGTCGAATTCTGGGAGAATCCTCAGATTCTGACAAAAGAACTGGGCCTATATGCCGCTTGCTGCGGCAAACTGACGGCGACTTGCACAGGAGACGGCTCACCTTGGCCGGCCCATTTACTGTCCCTCACGAGATGAATTGTCGAAAAATAAAGAGCGCGTTGCGGAATCGAACTCACGACCAGCGAGTGATGCACGCGATGCATTAGCCACCGCGACGTATTGTAACATATGTTCGGCACGAATATAAAAAAAAACTACCGGCAGCGCCAAAAAATAAAAGCAATTCACGTAATAATCAGTTGGCGAGGGATCGAACACAAGGTCTCCCGCCATGGAATGGCATCCATAGCCATTTTTAGTAACTGAGGTCAAACATGCGAACATTTTTTGATTTGTGGACAAAAATTGAACATGCGCACATTTTCTGAATTGTGAACAAATTTTGAACATGGAAATGTTTTGAATATGTGAACAACTTTTTTAATTTGTGGACAAAAATTAAACATGCGAACATTTTTGAATTGTGAACAAATTTTGAACATGAAAATGTTTTGAATATGTGAACAAATTTTGAAAACAAAAATATTTTTTGTATTTGTGAACAAATTATGAAAGTATGAACATTTTTTTGAATTCCTGAACATTTATGTATTTGTGAACAAATATTGGAAACAGGAACATTTTTTTTGAAATTCCAACATATTTTCCAATTTGCAAAGAAAATTTAAACATGCGAACATTTTTTGAATTTGTGATTTTTTTGGAAATGGGAACTTCTTTCGAAACACATTTTTGAAAATTGCAAACCTTTTTTTGATTGTGCGAAGTTTTTTCACAAAGATGAACATTGTTTTGAAAGCGTGGACATTTTTCAAAAAGACAAACATTTTTTTTAAATTACGGACATTATCTTGAAAAACCTTAATTGTTTTTGAAATTTATGAAAAAATTCTGAATATTTGGGAACATTTATGAATGCAGGAACATTTTTCAATTTGTGAACAATTTTCTGAATACATGAACAGAAAACCCTGAACATATTTCAAATTTGAGATTTTTTTTTAATTCTCAACATTTGAAAAATCGAATTTTAGAAATAGAAACATAAAAACGAAAGAAAAGAAAAAAAAATAAGAAAGATGAAAGAAGCAGAAAAGATAAAACTGAAAATAAAAGAATACAAAAATGGGAAAAAAATAAAAAATAAAAACCTAAAAAAACCAGCCTCGAAAAACAGCAGGAAAAAAGAAAACCTGTTCGGGGAACCTTCTGGAAGGTTGCCAAAACCGGGAGAAAACAACCCGCCCGCAACTGCTAAATGGGCCCCGGCCCACTGAGCTCTTAGCGTCCCTCGGCTCTGCGAACCTCCGGCAATTTGACGCAGAATGCGTCGAATAGGAAATCCCCTACGCGGCACTGCAAGGAGAAGATTGGCCCAGTTCTGCCAAAAAGGTTGGCCCAGATTACGCGGGCTCAATCTTGATAACAAAATAGGCAGGCTAGTAATGAGCCGGCCTGGGAAGAGGCACGGCTCTACGGGCTGCTAAGCTTCGTGTGTCGTGGTAACTGTTCAATTTTTGTTTATGTTTCCCTCTAGTTAGGGTTTACTCTCCTCTCGCCGCCATTGGCGACGTTGAGAATCTACCTCTTCCTTCCGCCCGATCGGAGATAGGTTTCGCTGCCAGACTCACATATTGGCTGCAGGCTGAGTCTGTCGGAGCGGTTAGGGTTTTGGGTGCTGACTAGGGCACAGGAGATCGATCTGCATGGTGACCGGCGGGAGTTCGTCGGGATCAGGCAACAAAGGAAAAGGCAACCTGGAGGATCTGATGAAGGAATTGGCCCTGCAGGAAGATGACCTCGACGACGTGATCTTCGAGGATGAAGGCGAACCGGCGGAAGAGGCTCTCCGCTGGATGATTTTGGCCCGAGTCCATATGGACAAGGGCTTCAGCTCGTACTGGTTCTTCCGGAACATGAAGACTGCGTGGGATCTAGCCAGGCCAGTCAAGATTAAAACCCTCGATGAGAACCTCTTTCATATGCAATTCGATTGCTTGGGCGATTGGGAGCGGGTCACACAAGGAGGGCCATGGCACTTCAGGGGGAACCTCGTGGTTATTGCTCCGTATGATGGATACTCAAAGCCTTCCTCGATTGAGCTCTCCACGATTGAGATATGGGCAGGATCATCGAACTCCCTATAGCTTTTCATGGTAAGGTCAAGGCTTTGGCTTCGAAGATAGGCGAGTTTGTGGGCTCAGAACCGTCGTCGTTTGATTTCGAGGGGAACTTCTATCGAGTCAGAGTCCGGCTGGATGTTCGGAAGCCATTGAAGAAAGCAATATCTTTGGTCCGAGGAGGAGAACGACAGATCTTTGCTGTCAAATATGAGCGTTTGCCGGATTGGTGTCAGGTGTGCGGTATGATGGGACATGAGTTTAAAGAGCACGGGGACGGGGTTCATCCCCCTTCTGCATTGGTTTTCAAAAACCTTCGTGCGCCGGCGACTACAGCATGGGGGACCCGACGCAGGACCAGGAACCAGAGAGCAAGGAATGATGATCGTCAACCTACAACAGAATTTGAACGTGATGAGGAGAACACGCAGGAACAAGATGTGGATATGGCCGGAGCTGAAGCTAACCGCAAGCGACCTTCTGAACAAGTTACTGGCTCACCGATAGCAAAAACGGCTGCAGGTTTGGAGCTTGCTCTAGTCCCTAAAACCAGCGGGGAGATGGTACCTCTCAGCCCCCCGCCGAAACAGGAACCGAAGAGGTCAAAGCTGTCAGCTCATAGTGAGAAAGCAAGCACTGGTGGAGTGAAGAAAAACCCTGCTAGAGGGAAAAACTCGGATGCGAGAATGGCGGCCTCCCCGGTGGAGGACCGCCGGACGCAATGAGTCTGCTCTGTTGGAATTGTCGGGGGATTGGCAGCGACCCGACAATTCAAGAATTGCGTGAATTCGCAAATAAGTTTGCTCCTAGAGTACGTTGTATAGTTGAGACCCAACTCAGTGGGGAAAGAGTTGAAAATTTAAAAAGTACTTTAGGTTTTGATAGTTCTTTTGATGTGGATGCCTCTGGTAGAAGCGGACGTTTAGCTATGTTTTGGAATAATGAAATAAACATTGAGATTTTGAGCTACTCGAAATACCACATTGATGGTAGAGTAACTGGTATAGGTGACCAGCCGTGGAGACTCTCTTGTTTCTACGGAGAAGCACAAACACATCTTCGTCACCACACTTGGGATACTATGAAGAATTTATCTACACTACAGGATCTGCCGTGGGTGTGTATTGGAGACTTCAATGAGGTCCTAAAGCATGATGAGCATGATGGCATTGGCTCGAGGAGTCAAGTGCAAATCCAGGGCTTTAGAGATGCAGTGGATGTTTGTGGTTTGGTTGATCTTTGTTTCAAAGGTACAAGATGGACATTTGAGAAGAAAGTAACTGGTGGCTCATATACCCGTGTCAGGTTGGATAGAGCATTGGGTTCAGTTGATTGGTGTGGACTGTTTCCTTCAGCGGCCGTGGAACACATTACGGCGGCTACTTTAGATCACTCGGCGGTACTTCTACAGTTAGCACAACCGGGTGGGGAAGGAAAGAAAACGAACCAGTTTCGTTATGAAATTATGTGGGATACTCACCCGGACCTCAAGCTAGCAGTCCAGTCGGGGTGGGAGCTCAACAGCCACAACCCGCGGGTGTGTGACGTGCGTGCGAACCTTGAGGCGCTGGCTCGAAACTTGGGAGCCTGGTCCAAGTCCATGTTTGGCAGCGTTAAGGGCGAGATACGTACTTTGAAGAAGGAGTTGGATCACCTGCGCAACGATGCAGCGAGGCAGGGCCCGTCGCATGCGGAAGTAAAGATAAACGACCGCCTGATTGAGCTTTACCTGCGAGAAGAATTGATGTGGCGACAACGTTCACGGGTGGAGTGGCTATCGGCGGGAGACCGGAACTCGCACTTCTTTCATATGCGAGCCTCTATGCGGAGAAGGAAGAATCTAATAAAGGCTCTAGAACGGCCATGTGGACAAGTTACAAGTGACCAGACTGAGATGCAGCGAATGGCTTTGGAGTTTTACAAAAAACTATATAGCTCGAAGGGGGTCCAGGGGGTGGATGAGGTTCTTCAACATGTACCGGTCAAAGTTACCGCGGCTATGAACGAAACCTTGTTGGCCCCATACGATGCAAAGGAGGTCAAGACCGCGCTATTCCAAATGTTCCCAACAAAAGCTCCAGGGCCTGACGGTTTTCTGGCACACTTTTTCCAAAAGCACTGGGATGTATGTGGACTTGCGGTAACAAATGCAGTGTTAGCTATTGTGAAGGGAGAGGAAAGTCCGGTGGCGGTGAATGACACATTGCTGGTATTAATCCCAAAGGTACCTAACCCGACGTTGCTATCTCAATTTCGCCCAATAAGTCTATGTAATGTTTTTTATAAGATAGCCTCGAAGGTGTTGGCAAACCGTCTGAAAGTGATTCTACCGGAGATTATATCAGCTGAGCAGTCAGCATTCGTCCCTGGAAGGTTGATTACTGACAACATAATCTCAGCGTATGAGTGTTTGCACTTTATGAAACGGAAGAGGTCAAGGAATAATGTATATGCTGCACTAAAACTTGACATGATGAAGGCTTATGATCGAGTGGAGTGGTCTTATTTGAAGTCAATCATGGAGAAACTGGGTTTTGCTACACCTTGGGTGATTGTCGTGATGAATATGGTGAGCTCAATATCCTTTTCGTTTATGTTTAATGGTGTGAAGTCAGAGGAATTCCAACCTACGAGAGGTATTCGACAGGGAGATCCAATCTCTCCTTACCTTTTCTTGTTAGCAGCAGAGGGCCTTTCATGCCTGTTAAACTCTCAAAATGAATCATCCCAGCTCAGCGGCATTAAGGTGGCACTGTCGGCACCAGCGGTGAATCATCTTTTATTCGCGGATGATAGCCTGCTGTTTTTCAGGGCAAGTGTTGATGGAGCGGAGGAATTTTTAAACCTTTTGAATACTTATTGCATGGCATCGGGTCAGAGAATTAATAAGGAAAAATCATCTATATTTTTCAGTAAGGGCTGCCCAGAGATAGTGCGTGATGCTGTCAAGGGTTATTTGCAAGTTCACAATGAGTCTTTGAATGACAGATATTTGGGCATGCCAACTGATGTGGGCCACTCAAAGAAGGGTACGTTCAAGTATTTGAGTGACAGGGTGTGGGGCAAGGTGAAGGGATGGATGAGCAAATGCCTATCAGCAGGGGGCAAGGATGTTCTTATCAAATCAGTAGCACAAGCCATCCCGGTTTTTTCGATGTCTTGCTTTAAACTCCCAAGGGGACTGTGTGATCACATCAAGTCTATTATCAGGAAATTCTAGTGGGGATGTAAGCAAGGTGAGCGCAAGCCAGCATGGGTTTCTTGGGATGTTATGACTCGGCCAAAGCATTTGGGGGGTCTTGGATTCAGGGACCTTGAGATTTTTAATTTGGCCCTGCTTGCTAGACAAGCATGGAGGCTCCTCCAGGAACCAACCAGCCTAAGTGCTAGAATTCTCAAAGCTGTGTACTACCCAGACAGGACTATACTTGATGCTGAGTTGGGGCCTCGACCATCTCAGATTTGGAGGGCTATTATGGAGGGAAGGGATCTACTACAGCAATGGACAAACAACTGATATTTGGGCCCATAATTGGATACCGAAGGAGATGACACCACGACCGATCACGTCGCTAGTGGCAAACCCTCCAAGGTATGTGTCAAAGCTATTGATCCCGGCGACTGCTTCATGGAATGAGGACTTGATACGTAGTGTTTTCCTGCCAATTGATGCCAATGCCATATTGAAGATCCCTGTATGTACACGCAATGTATCAGACTTCTGGGCATGGCACCCGGAGAAGAAGGGCAACTTCACTGTTAGTTCGGCTTACAAATTTCTTCAGAAAACTAAGCTGCAAAGGGAGGAGTGGCTCGAAGGAAGAAGTGGGTCTTCCAATGGCGAACAAGAAGAACGATCATGGAGCTCACTATGGAAGTTGCAGGTGCCGTCGAAGGTAAGAATTTTTCTTTGGAGGCTCGCTCATCATTCGCTACCAACGACGGACACTTTGCATAGGGCGGTACAGGACACATGCCCGCTATGTGGCTGTGTTGACTCATGGAGGCATGCGCTGGTGTCATGCACAATGTCACGCTGCGTTTGGGCCCTATCTGATGATGTACTTGTCTCCAAAATGTTAGAAAACTTAGAAGCCAGCGCGAGGATTTGGTTATTCCAACTGAACGAATCTCTGGACCATGCAAGTTTTACGAGAATGGTAATTACTTTATGGTCTATCTGGTATGCAAGGAGGAAGGCTATATATGAGTCAATTTTCCAGAGCCCACAACACACCACATCCTTTGTGAATAATTATATACAGGAGCTGGGTCAGATACATGAGAAGAAGGAGCATGAAATAACGCAAAGGGGGCCGGATGTGCAGAAGAGGTGGCTTCCACCTCCGAGTGGTATGGTAAAATTGAATGCAGATGGGGCAGTGGCCAGGTCTCGGCATGGAGGAGCTGCGGCAGCAATTTGCCGCGATCAGGACGGCAATTACCTAGGATCATCAGCGGTGGTTTATCATGGAGTTACTGATCCGATGATGCTCGAGACTTATGCTTGCAGAGAAGCGTTGGCTTTGGCGGAAGATCTCGCGACAATGAATATATGTGTGGCATTGGATTGCCAAGAAGTGGTCAATGATATCAACATAGGGCCAGGAGGTCCCAACGCTGCTCTTATACATGAAATAATACTTCGATGTAATAGCTTTAATTCTTGCTCTTTTGTTCATGAGCGTAGGAACCATAATTATGAGGCTCATAATCTCGCCAAGTTTGCATGTACTTTTGGACTAGGTAGACATGTGTGGTTGGGCAATCCTCATGACCCAAACCGTGTACCTATGTCGCTTATCTTTGAATGAATAAAGTTGGGCGAGAGTTCTAAAAAAAAAACTGTTCAAAATTTTACCCCGAAGAGCTGTTTCTAATCAGTGTTGCAAATAAGGATGAACGTTGGGATGAGTTCAAAAAAAAGCGTTGGGTTTAGCACATGGGCAGATGCTAATGGTACTAAAGCGCAAGGTCATGTAATTATTAACGGCTTGCACTGCTCTGGATAAGAAAGGATGCAACTTTTTTTACTCTTCGTACTACACCCAACTTTTTCCTGTCATGAGGTGAAAGAGGAAAGGGAATATTTTGTTGCTCATCGTCGCTCCGATCATGCATGAAATCATGAGATGCGCTTTTGCCATCGTTTCATAACTAATCGTCCACTTTGAAGAATCTTTTCTGCTTTTCCTCACTTTTCCTCATCATTACAAGCCAAGTTCTAGGCACCGACCTAGTAGACACCACTGGTTGGTCATGCGCACCCCTTTTTTTTCAAACTGTGTGCTGGCGCGTGTACAGTAGTGCTCCCCGTTTAACATAGAACTTTGGTCTTAATTCTTTTAACTATATCTGATACAAAAAAAATCTCAATAATCTTGGAAGAATTTTCTCTATATATGATGTTTTTCATCTGTTGGATTTTCGCATTTCATGAAGAAAAAAAGGTACATTGAATTGTTAGTGTGTACCATAGCAATTTGTCCCGTACCACACCCTTGCAACCCATAGTCCAGACTTTTTTTTTATCAAAATGCGAATACTAGAAAAGTATACGTGCTCTGCATTAACCAAGCTATGGAGTACATTGGCTTCTATGTAGCACGTCAAATAAGCCAACTATGGATTTGAGGCCTCATTTGGTTTGAAGGTTTTTTTTACAGAAAAGCATAGGAACAAAGATTCCAGAGAAAAATTATCTATAGATACATTCGGTTTTCCTTCGTGGGAATATTATTCATTTTCTATGTTTTTGGAGGAACCTAACATTCACTCAAAGCTCTTTTTTTTGCGCAGGAACGAGGCAAGACAGTTCCTTAGGATGGTAAGTGTTATCCTATCAACTTCCTGTACTATTCTTAAATCCGGCGTTTTAGTTTCCTCCAAACCGAATGAGGCCCGAGTGAGCAAACTCGGTTGGTAACCTATGGAGTGCATTAGCTTGTTTCATTTTTAGGATTTTAGAATTGTTAGCATGTATGATAGCAATTTGTCCCGTACCACACCCTTGCGACGTATATCCATACATCTTTTATCAAAATGTGAATGTTAGAAAGCATGCACGCTTTGCATATACCAACCTATGGAGTACATTTTTTAGGATAGCCAACGGAGTACTTTTTTTGCATAGGAACCTATGGAGTACATTAGGTTCTAAGTAGAACTTCTGAGAAGCCAAGATCTTGACTAAGCGAACTCGGTTGGATACCTCCATGACATAACCAACAAATATTCTGAACAAGGAGCTAGAAACTTAATCAACCTCGAGTTTTATAGAAATAGGTCATGGTATATCTTCTTGCCTAGAGTAAATTATGTAAAACTACTACAATCAGGGTTAGAATTTCATATTGGCACATATTCTGATTTTTTTCAAAGACCATGTCTAAGGTAGGACATTACATAACACTACTATAAAGAGTGCATTTAGACGACATTTTCTGACCGGTTGGACTATCTATGAGGGTCAATATGACAACACATTTGGAAAACAATGCGTTGAGGTGGATGGAAAAAATCCATGGAGGATGAAAGGTAGATGGAGCTCATGTCAAAAGTGGGGGAGGTCGGGATTTTGGAATGGGGATGAGGAGAGGAGCATGTTCTGGGGAGAAGATGGAGTTGGAAGGTGGGACTCATGTCCACCTCAATGCATTATCCACTTATGTTATGAAGTCAACAAGTCATAACTATGTCAGAACGCTCTTAGAGGGTCATTAGAACAGTTTTGCAATGTATGACATGTGGCTTTTTGAAAACAAAAGGAAAGCAAAGCCAATGAAAATGTAAAAGATTGTTTGTAATGGAGGGTGGATGCTGGCGGACTGACGCTAGGGCTTTGGCCCTCGGTTAATAACTTGTAAATTGTATTATCAGTTTTCAAATATGAGAATTGGGGGAGGAGCGGAAGCACCTTATAATTAAAAAAATAGGAATGTGCAACTCTTACAATAATCATTTTATAAAAAAAGGTAAACCTCGGACTCACACTAACTAAATTCATGTGTTGTGTTCCCGCTTTTATTTCTTATCTTTGATTTAATGTAATGCTAGGCGCTCACATCCACTTTGGTCTGTCTCCTCGTAATCCACATTGCTAAGATGAGCACGTAAGTACATGCTCTTATTATGCCTCCTGTCTCTCCACCTCTCACAAACCTGCGCATCACTATAATATAGTTTTATACTCAACTCTTATACCTCTTTGAACTTATTATATCTTTTTATATATTTTGTGAGTGTAATTTAATATTATTTAATTTTGGAATTATGTACATAGTACGTTGCTAAGTATTAGTTATAAAATTATTTATTATACAATTATATATACTTCACTATTTTTTTTGCTTTTGCCAAATCTTAATTGTATAATAAAATAAAAGTTCCTTTCTGATCAATTTGATTTTTTATAATTACATAAATTACCGTGTGTATACATACATAGTTGTGTGTGTGTGTTTAATATAATGGTAGAGAGGTCTAAAGTGTACAATCAAAAAATAAATTAATAGTGGTTTCCGGAGTATTATTTGGTAACTATATATGCAGAAACCTCCAGAGTATAAATTGAACCGAGGATGAATATGTCGTGCAAGTTGGGTTTTGTAATAAGTTGAAAATGCATGCTCTCTACTTTGTATAATATAGTAATCACAAACAAACATAGACTACCGTGATTTTACTTTTGCATATACATATGATTTGATATTTGGTATGTGGTATACTCATCTAGAATGCACTTGGTTTTATCTTGTAGTACATGAGCTTCTTCTAGTTTATGAAATAAGAAGATGTGCATGAAATTAAACATAGAAATCTAAGCTACCATAGAAATCTAAGCTAGCTTCGATTATTGTACAATTAGCAGCCTAACTAAACTCATTGCCACCAATATGTTTTAGTTTATTTGTGTGTGCTATATGCTATTGGTCCAAGGCCTACGAGGCAGAGTGGATGCCATCACAGAGTAACAATCTAAATCCTGTCTCACTGGTATGTCTACTATCTTGTCTAGACAAGGAGCTAGCAACGTAATCGGACTCGAGTTTTACAGAAACGGGTAATCATATACCTTTGTGCCTAGAGTAAATTACATAAAACTACCATAAGCAGGATCCCATGTTGAAAGCAGGGAGGCCGGGATCGTTTGTGCCTAGAGTATAAAACTACCAAGTTAGCAAGCAGTACCGACCGATGACTTTCACCAATCAGAAATATTTGTGAAAACGCTATTAAGATGGTCATCAGTACGGTTTGCAATGTATGTCATGTGGCTTTTTTAAAAGAAAGAAAGAAGAAATAAACAAAGCCAATGAAAATGTAAAAACCCTTACAACAAAGGTGGTTTTATGTAGTAATTTATTAGCCCCTACCCCAAGTCCAATAGAGTTAATTGCACAGAAGTAGCACAACTCGGGCATCACATGCAGATTGATACCACAATTGCTAATTTTTGCGTGTCAGTACCAACATTGCTCCAGGTTTTTGCAAATAGGTCTAAACTGCGTATAAACAAGTATTGACGGTGTATCTGACCAGCGGGGCCCGCCCGTCAGGTGCCGACGTGGCATGTTTTTTTGGCCCACCATGGCCCCTTTATTTATTTGTTCAAGTGGCGAAAAATTTCAAACCAGTCCAGATTCGGTGGTGGAAATTGCGAAAAAAAAGAAAGCCTCTCATGGCGAAAGTGCTTATCTGCACACGAGCACACATGCACGTGATATATACGCTGTCCGCTCTCGCCAAGATGCGTTACAGGCTGTGTATCTCCTGATGTATAATCTATAGTATTTCCTGTAAAGGAGGCGGCTTGGCCCACAACTGTGATGCAGTTAATGCTGCATGCGCCGTTAAACCCCACCCACTACAGATTTTGACTTATGTCCTAGGCCGCTCCTTTCTCCTACTGGGCCGTGACATTTAAGACTGGTCTCCACGTGCCAACAGCCAAGCCTCCTTCTTCAAGTTTCTGGCAAAGCCGGCCTGCAGAAAGATCGAATCACCACGGTGATCAATTACTATTTGCTAAACCTGGTCACTGGAGCAATTGTTTTCTTCTCTGTTCTCGTTGCTCCATTCAACGGCTGATGTGTTTAGTCTTTTGTTGGACACAAGGGTGTAGCTGTTGAACAAGCAGCGGGAGAGGGAAAACTGAATGCAATTTGGCACAAGATCATACGTAAACTGCAATGCAAAGAAAATATCCAAAATGTTGAATCAACTATTCTTTCTGGGTCATAAAACATTGTCATTTCAATGCAAAAAACTATGAGCTGAATAAAAATTCTTGCGGCCAGTTCCGAGTTCATAAAATGTTGAACTCACAGTGCATCTCTGAAATTTACCAATAAAAATCTATATTCATGCCAATTCTATTTCCAAACTGAACTTAAAAGCTAATTCAAAACTCCTCCGGTCAGATCTAAAATCGCAAAAACATAGGCCTGCGGTTGTGTTCTTGAAAAAAGAACACAATTATGAGGTGAGAAGCGCTTGATCCCAACAGTTCCAAAATAAAAAAAACAAAAACCAAAGAGAAAGACTAAACACATCAGCCGAGAAGTGATTCATTGTTTTTTTCTTGTGACCTTCAAACATGTTATCCTGCAATTTACACATATAACAAAATTCAATGAGAGAGAGGAGAGATTAAACAATGCAGGCTTACATCTACATAATCAAGAGATATTGATTAATATAAAAACTGGAATTAACAAGCATGAATGTTAAATGATAGTTAGAGCATGTTCTCAAGGATTCAACTACGTAAGGCGAAATAATCTACAACGTATTAGACTAGGCTACAAAAGTGTAGACTATGTCAACAGAACGCCAACAAAACCACTATGCTACAGCACGTTAGCTTCCAACAACAAAGAATGCTTGAGCATATTTTTTTTAGCTGAGTGACAGAAAAAAGCCCAGTGAGAAAAGAAGAGTATACTCAGTGATGGCAAGATAAAGACATTCAGGAAAACAATTTGCCCGGTTGGCCAACTTAGAGGATTATCATCGCAAACTAGCTTACAAATTGATCAAATATTCAAATTACACTTTTAACAACAATTATAAGAATCATCCTAGGTGGGACACCACCCATCATGCGGATGAACTTGGGTAACAACCACTCAAAGCTCCCGACCCTCTTGTCCCGGAAAACCGTCAAGGATCATGCTCTGAAAATGATTGCTCCCTCTCACCAATTGACCAAACTTCATATCATAGTAATTCACGTTCGCATCAGCAAAGCCAAAAACAAACATCCGTATTGCTGGACATATGGTCTGCATACACTTGGTTCTCTCGACATTCAACATGCTCTTGCCATGTCTGATACCAAAATCCTTCTTCCATGAATAAAGGTTATAAAAAGCATACGCCTCTCCCAGAGGGTCAAAACATGTCCCAAGCATCGCCGCAATTACCTTATCGGTCGGATTTTTTGAATGCACCCAACTGCTTCTCAATTCTCAAAGGCACTTACACGCGACAGGCATGGTGTCCTTAGGGCAGCAGCTCCAATGCTCATCCTGCAAAAGTTTCCTTTTAATACTCAGCAACATTGTTGATTGGAGACCATGTTCTAAAGAGATATTAGATACAGGGCAACGGTAAATTAGCATAGTAAACCAAAATGGACCCCAACATAATGACGAACAGCCCAAGTGCATCATCTTTCCTACTACACAGGTTCAATCAATGATTTTCAACATTTGTTCTTCTACCATCTACAAATAACTATTCTCGCTGCACAAACAATATTACTACAAACCTCACAGCCTAATACAATTACTCATCTGCTCCTACCCATGGCAGTGGGGATCCAAGGCAGGGAAACCCCGCTGATGGGAAAATTCTCCATTGAGAGCTCGCTTTGTGAAAGGAACATTCTCCATTGACCCAAAAAAGACTACCTATGATGTTGTATACCTTGGCAATATTCACATTATTATGTCTCAGCTGATTCACCAAATCCATGTTGTACACATCTACTCCTTCTGTTTCTAAATATAAGGCTTTTTAGAGACTTCAATACGGACTACATAACGATGTATATAGACATACTTTAGAGTGTAGATCCATTCATTTTGCTCCGTATGTAGCCCGGATAGGAATCTCTAAAAGGTCTTATTTAGTAAGGGAGGGAGTATGTGCTTGTGCAATGGCCAGTGCATTGTCTGTCCAAAATCAGGGGACAGAGAGTGATTATACTGGTCGCGATGCTCTGCTATGTACCAACCATGCTCCTTTGGATAGCACCAGACTTGTTAGAGCAGCGCACTCACAATGGCAAGACCTTGTGTTCTCCACCACAGCCTTTCCCTAGACACATAATGTCAAGATCTTGTCAAGTAAACTAATATAAGAGCGTTTAGATCACTACTTTAATGATCTAAACGCTCTTATATTAGTTTACAGAGGGAGTAGTAATTTTTTACAATGTCTGATAAATTACCCAGTATGCTGTCTCATAATTACAAATAATCACATACATACGAACTGGGAAATCTTCATATTTGCACATTGCGACACTAACATTCTTTCTCACATTTCAGAATTTATGGTGTAATAATTTGTCCAGGGGCGCAACAATATGTCTAAAACGAATCATTCAACTCACAATCATCTGGTGTATCCCTCTACTGTAGTCTTTTAATTACAAGCAACCACACACATATGAACGCAGATTGTTCAGATTTACAGCACGATTTGTATGATGACAATGTAAGAGAGAATGTCTGCGTTGCAAAAAAATGAGGTGCCTCACTCATCTGAGATCCCACCGGTACATTAGCCTGATAATTATGAGCAGACACACACATATGAACAGAGATTCTTCAGATTTGCATCACAAATTTCCTAACTGTTGTATCGAGCACGAACATACCTGCAGCTCCATCCTGGAGCTGTAAGGTCCATCTTTCCTATCAATTGTCGGAAGCCTGCAGTGAACCCTCCTGTGATCTCCCACCTCCGCCCCCCGCACACAAATCTGCCCGTGAAAGCTCTAGGCGCGAGAGGCTCCATTTGGGCGTAACTGTCAGTAACCTTCTCAAGCACCATAGATCTGCACAGCAAGAGGAGGAAATTGCAGATCGACACCATGGGATTCAGAATCGAACAAAAATCTTAGACGAATCTAATGAGCTCTTGCGGTACCTTATTTGGCTGCATAGGATCTCCATGCCTACCAGTGGATGCGGCCCTCCTAGATTCGCCGCCCCGCAAGCTCACCCCTCTCGCTATTGAAAAATTCAGCAACCTGAGCTAGGAGACGACAGTACCATCGGCCCCCAAATCCTCGCATTTACTCCTCCGTTGCCAGAGCTAACGAAAAGCACGGATCAGCAACGAAACCGACGAGTTAAGCCACGGCTCAACTTCCTGCCGTCCACGTCCGCCGGGGGCCGTCTCCGTTCCCGGCCCATAGCTCAGGTGTATTTCCTATTTTCCATATTTACAGACGCTCGCGAATCTCGCACAGCTATTTAATGCCTCGTATCCCAAGACGCTGCTCGACCGCCCAGATATAGAGCACATATGCGCTCGAGCGCAGAAACACCGTGTCCCTCTCATGGAGCCTTTTTCCCGCAAAAAAATTGGGCATTTTTGTGATTACATACAACGTAAGGGGGTTTTCTGCAAAAAAACATGCCACGTCGGCACCTGACGGGCGGGCCCCGCTGGTCAGATACACCGTCAATACTTGTTTATACGCAGTTTAGACCTATTTGCAAAAACCTGAAGCAATGTTGGTACTGACACGTAAAAATTAGCAATCGTGATACCAATCTGTATGTGATGCCCGAATTGTGGCACTTATGTGCAATTAACTCAGTCCAATACAATACCTTGATCCTCTATGTTGACGGCCGATCGGGAGGTGAAATCTCATCCGGCCGTCACGAATTTAGCAGCAAACTCGCGGAACGAAACCTACCGCGTCGATCTCGGCGGTGGAGTGAAAAATCACGTACGAGACGTACCTACGGTTCCGTTGGATCGATCCCAACGGCTCGTGAGCCATTTACGCCCGGTTCGGAACTCCCGGCCACCACGCGCATGCACCGGCCACGCCTCGTGTGCATGAAGGCCATGAATGCTGGATCGATCCACAGCCGCCGCCCGTCGGTGCGAGGGGGAGCCCATCGCACGCCCGCGTAAATAGCCGCCTTGGCCTGTCACGGGGACGTACGCGGGGCCGGCTGCGCAGGCGCACACACACGCGTGCGCGCCCAACGGCCAACGGGATCACCCGCGTGACCGCTTCATCCCGTACCTCCATCCTCGCGATTCATGGGCGGCAGAGCAGTGGCATGCCGGTACTCTGGTAGGTCGGCCCGTAACTGTAAACTGACAGCACGCACGCGTGGCCGCAGCTTCCGATTCTTTCCTTGCCCCTGCACAGCAGCACTGGCCGACCGGGGGCACTGTGGACTGTAGTGACTGACGTCTCAAGTCTTAACGACATGGATGGTTCATTCTGACAGCCTCTGATTGATTATATATGCATGTGTTTGCAGTGTGTCAATATCACTGGGAGAGCTTCAGACATTTAGAAGACCGGCGGTCGACAGATTATATATAAGCTGTGAAAAAACGAAGATCAGTCGATCGACCAATCGGTCAAGGTTCCTGTAAAAAGAGAGCGCAGGCTCGATCGGTCGGTAGCAGAAAGCAGCACAGGTTCTGTTCCTGCCACTGGCACTGCCCGCCTATACTGGAGCGAGAAGTGGACAAGTCACTCGAGCCATGAGTTATAAGATAAGATACATTTTTTTTTTTGAATGTCACCGGGGGGAGAAGAAATTCTCCCCACCTAAATTGTATTCATCTGTTGTCTATAGGCTTTGCAGCCTAATACAAGATAGGGTTCAAGTGAACCAGAAGTACAGGGGTACAAGAAGGAGAAATAAAACAAAAACAACACACATACAACACATGGTGAGGGGGGACACAACACAACCAGGGACGCCACGGGTGCACGAACTGCAGCGGCGAGCCGGGACTAAACCATGACACTGTACCATCGACGCAATCGAAAAGCACCGGGCAACCAAGACTGCACAACGCCGCGACACCACCTGTGTCATGGGGTACATTCGAACGTTACGCCTGGCCGAGACGACGCCACGACACCTGTGTGCCACCGGCGTAGTCGAATGGCACCACCAAGCATAGAACACCAAAAACAACACAACAAAAGGGCATCACGGGCACTCGAACTGCAACGGCGAACCGAGATTAAACCATGACACTACACCGCCGACGCAATCGAAAAGCACCGGGCAACCAAGACTGCACAACACCGCGACACCACCTGTGTCATGGGGTACATTCGAACGGTCACGCCGGGCCAAGACGGCGCCATGGCACCTATGTGCCACCGGCGTAGTCGAAGGGCATCACCAAGCATAGAACACCACAGAGCACACCCAAAACATCACAAGATCGGGGGTTGAAGACAACGCCATCAAGATGGGAACGACGGGAAGCGTCGCCGCTGTCTCGGCCAGCAGCAGCCGGCCGACCATGGATTTCTCCCAAACCCCGGCCACATCCTCTACGCGACGAGACGCAGAGCAGCCGCCAATAGCGCGGGGTAGCGCCAAAAATGGACGGCCCCAGATCCAGGTGAATCCGACCGGCAGAGACACCGGCTGGCACCCTTGACGCCGAGGCCACCGGTGAGGAGCACCGGTGCGGCGCCCCCAGCAGGAAAGGCTACGAGATAGCGGCAGCCCATCGGATGAACTGGGAGGTGGAGGGCTCCAAGGAGCAGGAGCCACGACGCCACCTTCGTTTGGCAAGCACGCAAAGGAGAACAACAACGACGAACAAGGTGGGGGCGAAAGACGCGACAACTGGATCTGCGGAAGACGAGACGCAGAGCGCGCAGCAGGCGGTCGATGACGGGAGCTTGAGGGCGGGAGGCGGCGGAGGCCTGCGCAAGAGCGTGGAGCAGGGGGACGCCGCGCCCAACTCAGCAGGCAATGGCGGGTGGAACCACCGCCGAGGCAGCCCCGAGGCCAGGCCACCGGAGCCACCCGAGGGTGCCAGAAGCCCGCAGCCACGGCACGCCGGCCCGATCTGAAAGGAGGGAGTCGGCTGACCCCCGAGGAGCGGCCAGAGGGAAGCATCCGGCCAGATCCGGACGCCCCGATGCGGACGAGGGGAGGGAACGGCAGGACCAGAGCACGCGCGCGGGGCGGATCCCGCCGCCGCCAGCCGTCGACGGGCTTTGCCCGACGTCGTTTTGCCGGCGGCGGCGAGAGGGCGGTGGCTGGTGGAGATTTTGTGGCGGCGGCCGGCGGGGTGCCGGCCCGAGTCGCCTCACATAGACGACGCGGGGGGTATAACGATCAATCCAGCCGCCTGTGAAAACTAAGAAGGCTCACCTCAAGATAAGATAAAATAAACACGACTAACAAAACTGGAGTGGAAACCTAGTGCCTAAGCTAGCTGAATTGACTTCAATCAGTGAGTCAGTACAAGCATCCTGCAGCCAACCAAAGCGAACATCTATCTATCCACATTGCACGCATCAGGGTATCACCTCCTAGTACTCCCACTCCCAGTCGAAGCATCGGATTCCCCTGAAAAAGGAGAAAAAAGACGAGCGCATTTCCCAGTCGAAGGATATGCGCAGCTAGCTAGCTAGGAGTAGAAAAGAATACTAAGAAAAGAACAAGATAAAATAACGGCCTAGTAGAGAATTAATACCAGCAGCATGGTACGTCCGGCCGGTTGGAGCAGAGCAGGCAGGTAGCCCATGCCGATGCGGTGCGTCAATTAACTGTGCGCCGCCACTGTTCCTTCCGCCATGCCCCCGGCCGATCACATCACACCGTTGGCCGGCCTCCGTCGCGTCGCACGGCGGCGGGGGACCATGCGAATGCGATGCACGCGTGGGTTAATAATGCAGGGAGGAGTACACGGCATGCGGGCACGGGAAGGGCCAAAAGAGAAGGATCTTGCTGCCCACTGCCCAGAGGAACACAGTAAGTTTTCCTTCCTTTGCAGGTGTTCGTTCTGCTCTTGCAGTACCAGTACTGTCTCCTGCCTGCTGATCTTGTTTTGGCTGGCCGCAGCTAGTAGCGCCCATCCTCTGCTCTATTTGCTGCTGCTCAGTGCATTGATTGGTTTACTACCACTGTAATTTTTGGCAGCAGCTTGGGGGAAGGGCAGTCTCTTTAATTAACTGTCAAATCAGGCATGGGTGGGCTATCTGTGTCGCCGCCGCTAGTTAATCAGCTCCGGTTCTTGCTAGTACCAGCTTCCATCAAGTGCACAGCCCATTTGACAGAGGGCACATACAGACTTGCATTAGTCAATGGCATAACAGTGTCACGCTGTCATTTCTGCACGGAGAATTTCATTAATTGCCCGGTATGTTTTTCTCGGGTGCAGTGTGCCTCTCCCATCAATCAATTGGATCAAATGGATAGACTATCAAATTCCGTAGTAGGCCAAGTAGCCGCTGTCAAACGGAGCAGTCTTAGGCTGTCTCCATGTTCTACAGCGTCAGTGTCGTCGATGTTTAATTAGCTCTACTCCACTCTACTCATCATTGGCCCTCATTTTGCTCAACCTGCTACGCCGAGTATATACGCTTTGCTTGCCTGGAATCTCCCAACTACCGGAGCGGCTCACGGAAGAATATTCGGCGCTACGGCAGGAGGAGCTCATCAACCAGAGGAGACAGCGCTACTCGACTTGTTTAACCAACTCGATCTGCAGTGGATCGAAACTCTTGTCCGGCCTGGCGAGACGCATGTGACATCACGAGATCGCACGAAAACTTCCATTGGTCAGAGAGAAGCCACCTGTGGATCTCATCTGGTTTTCGCTTCACTTTCACCGGCTGGTTGGTTGCAGGTAACAAGTTGATGTTCGGTGCATGAGAAGCTATATAAACATGGCCGATCTGTATCTGTCGGCCAGCATTATGGTTATTATTATGGAAGTACCTAGAACTCATCTAGATGAGATATAATTCGGTCTCATTCACTTTGAAAACAAGAACAGATACAACCCACGTCAGCACACACGCATCTTATAGCATCACATCCAATGGCTATAAAAGGTGAATGAGACCAAATTATATCTCATCTAGATGAGTTATAGCAGAACTGTATTATTATATCTTATCTCCTGTCTGTTTCTAACGTGGCAAAGGGCGTTTGATTTTTGATCCCTACGGCTACAAGGAGAGAGGACAAAGTGACGTCTGCTTAGAGAAACGATAAATATGTGAGAGGATCCAATGTTGCGTGCGTCACCGCTCACCACAGAGGGTTAAAGCAAAGCATTGTATATGTAATCCACCTCGACCTTGGAGGACGAATATATATATCGTCGCGGGAGGTACAGTTGATCGTTGTTGGCCGTGCCGTGAAAAGAAAAGAAAAGAAAGATCTCTGACTTGTACACAACCGAGATAGGTAGAGCCGGGGCGATGATCGCTCCTAGCCCACCGCCCACCCCCGCTGCGCCTCCCCACCTCGCCGGATCCTGATTCCCTCCGCTGGCCTTCACCTGCGCCACGACCGCCTCCACCGCCGTGCCCTGCGTCCGCCTCCCCATTCCCTGGGCGCGCGCAAGGCTCCATGGCGGATGGAGAGGCGAGAGATGCGCAGGGGGAGGGGGAACCGCGACGCCGGCGCTCCTCAATACTGGCGCAAGCGTGCTCTGCGGAGAAGGTGAGGAGGAGATTATCAATAGCCATCGCCGGCCACTCCAACGACGAGGAGTGTGGCCGCATGCCGCCCGGAGTCGATGCGATTTCCTGGGCGCTTGCGGAGCTCTCCTCTCCAGATCCAGAGCAGCGGGCGCGCTGGGTCGCGTTCTGGGAGCGTCAGCCCCGGTGGTGACCTCCCTTGCCCTGGGTCCTGCGGTTCCTAGAGCTTCTCCGGCGACAGCAGGATGGGACACCATCGATTCCCCACTCCGCCGAACCTTCCCAGGCTCCGATTACCTCTGCTGGTGGCCGTCGCCGACCCCGCGCCCTCTTCCACACCTCTGGCCGTAGGGTTGGAGGTGGCTCTTGCCCATCCGGGGCACCTCCGTCGCCGGCGTTGATCGCGCCACCACCGCCGCATGCTTCATCCATGGCGGATCTGGGCAGCTGTCGCGTCCGGGCCCCACCTGTCAGCGGCCGGGCGTTGGGTTCCACCACTGCAGATGGGCCTCCTTCGATTGGTCTGGGCCTACCTGTCAGTGAGAAGAGGCGGTTTCTGCCATGGCCACGCAGGGCGGGGACTGACTGGGATGTGGGGTCCGACATGTTTGCGGACCGGGCCAACGGACCCCGTTTTGGGCTACTTCAGGATATTCCTAGGGTTCCGTCTCGCTCCATTCGCGTCTGGATCCGCAAGGAACTGGTCGGCAAGCGTGCTTTCTCCACCGCCGATTGCTTCCCCGCCGCCGCTCCTGGTGCCCCACCTCCGCTCCTCCCCACCACCACCATATCTCTTGCAAGCAGTTCTTGGAAGGGGCCGAAGCCGACTCTCGCGGAGATCCAAGACATGGCTGATAATTGCGGGCGTGGCCAAGGGCACGGAAGGAACAATAGGAATCGATCTGCCTCGGTTGAGCAACGCCTTCAGCGCCCTCCCCCACCATCTGGGCCGACTATGGTGCAAGGTAACTGGCCCCCTCTTGGATTCGACCCGCAGTTTGGCCCTCCGCAGCAATTTGTCCCCAATTTTGGTTTCCAAGGCCCTCCACTGTGGGGTTATCCAGGGCCATTCTTCCAGCAGCCGCAATCCAACCAGTGGAGGAACCCTATGGCCTGGCCTGACCAGAGCCATAACCCTCAGGCGACTGCTGGAGATTCAGGGCAAGGATCCCAACAGGGAGGACTGCAGCAACAGCAACCATCAGGACAGCAACAGCAACAGAGAGTGGGGAATGCAAGTGCAAATACAACTGGAGCTGAGGCTAGTGATCCCAATGCAGTCAGAAATCCTTCTCTGTCCAACAGGAGAGACAAGGGAATGAACAGGCAGAATAAAAATCAGCAGAAGGAGAGGAACCCTACCCCTGCTAGAGCTGATGAGCCATATGCAGATGGAATCTGCCCGAACTATGGGGAACCTGGACATACTAGAGAGAAATGCACTAAACAGAGTTTCTGCTTCATCTGCAAGACGGTGACCCATGTGGTTGAGGACTGCCCCATCAAGAAGAAGCCAAGAAATGTGGCAAAGTATGTAGGGAGTGCTGCCACATGTCTTGGGTATTATCAGATAGATGTTCCTGATGTCAACTCTCAGCATGTTGGACTGGTGAAGAATGTTGGGGTAGTTTACATTGAATCTAGTGCTGTTTCTAAGGATGAGCTCAACAAAAACTTCTCAGCTATCTACAAAACCACTTGGCCCTGGCAGATCAAACAGCTGGATGAGTGGACCTACTTGGTTAAATTCCCACCACACATCCCTGTGGAGCAGGTGGCTGGTTACCCCATGTTTGGGCTTCCATCTATGGAAGGGACTACTGTTAAGGTGGAAACCTGGAAGGGTGACTGGGAATATTTTGCTGAGCTGCAGCAAGTTGGGGTGAAGCTGGAAAACCTTGACCCAACTTGGACAGACTGGGGAGTGCTTGAACAATTTGCCTCTGCCTTTGGGACTTTGCTAGATGTAGATTGGCAAGGCAATTTCAAGTCCCTGTTTGAGGTGGTTAGGATAAAAATCAGATGTAGAGACTTCTCACTCATTCCTGCAGAGAGACTTTTTGGGATTGGAGAACATCTGTACAATGTGAAGATCACTGCTGAAATTCCCCCTGAGCCACCCATTGGAGGAGAGGCTTTGGAAGAGGATGTCAATGGTACTGGTACTAACTCTCACACTCACAGTGAAGACCCTGCCTCAGATCATGGTCTTGCAAGGGGGACTCCCAACTCCTCAGCCTCTGCCTCTCTCAGTGGGAACTCAAGCTCTTCTGGGCTTTCTCAACTCAACAACAGGCAGGCTGCACTGGCCTTTCTGCAACATATGGATGAACATGGATCTAATGACAACTGCTACTCCCTCCTTAGGGAAATGGAGCTCACTGATTCAGACATGTCTGATACTGAAGTAGACGTGGAAATAGCAGAGCAAGTTACTCAGGCTGATGGGACTGTGCCCACTGGCCCACCAGTGGAAAAATCAGGAAAAAACACTTGGGGGCCCATCATTCCAGAAAGGAGAAGCACCAGGGTTGATCTGGGAGGAAAGACTATGTTGGAAATAGCCATGGATAACAAAGCTGTGCAGAACCTTGGAAAAGATAAAGTTTCAGTTAAAGGTACCATTCTTAAAAACGCTTTTGAACATTTCAATGATCCAAAGTTTTTGAAATTGATTGTTCTCTAGTTAAAGTAGGGGAAGATTTGCCCATCATTAGTACTACCGACAGCTATAGCTGTCCCCCTAGTCTTGTTAATGTAGCTGTAGATAATGCTTATCTTTCTACCTCTGCTGCAAAGCACCCTAGTGATAATGTAGCTAGTGGTACTATATATGACCCTCTTGCTCTAGTTGGCACTATTGACAGCCCCAGCTGTCACCCTAGCCCTGGAACATTTCCTCAAGTAGAAGAATACCTAGTTGCTTCTTCCATCCATATGCAGTCCCCATGCTATAATGGGGCTGCTGAACCTAGTGCAACTCTGGAGAGCATAGAACATTTGCTCCCAAACAATTTGCTTTCAGAGGATGTTGGTAACTGTAGTCCTCCCTGCAGCCCCCGGGGCTCAAAGGGATTGATAGTGATTATTTAGATCACAGCGCGCTGTGGACACATGTAGCCAAATATGGGCGGGGCAAGCACCCCAGGACAAAAAGATCTAGATGAAATGCCTATTTTGGAATATCAGGGGAATCACCACGTTTGGTAAAAAGCCCAATATTAATGATACTTTAAATAAAACCAAAGCAGACATCATTGCCTTTCAGGAAACCAAGAGAGAGGATCTCTCTACTGCCATTCTGAAATCCATTAGTGGCAATAGATGCTTTGAATGGCATCACCTCCCTGCCTTGGGTACTGTAGGGGGGATTTTGATGGGAGTAGACTTAGATATCTTTGACATTTTGGAATGGGATGCCAAGAAGTTCTTAGTGTCTTGTACTCTTACTTTGAAATCTACTCAAAAGAAGATTAGGGTGGTAGCTGTTTATGGCTCCCCTTATGAGGAAGGCAATGAGGAGTTTATTTCTGAACTTCACTCTCTCCTGCTAGATATTGACACTCCCACTTTGATTGATGGAGATTTCAATCTTACTAGGTATCATAGTGACAAAAACAATGGGAAAGTAGACCAGAAATGGTGTGATAAATTCAATGCATGGATAGAAATCTGGAGCCTACTAGAAATTAAAATGTCTGGCAGGCAATTTACCTGGGCCAACAACCAGGATAACCTTGTCATGTCCACCATAGATAGAATTTTTTATACCACTGAGCTTGATGAGATTTTTCCCCTCAACTCATCTCAGGCCCTCCCTAGGGTTTGCAGCGACCATACCCCTTTGCTTTGGGACTCAGGGGTTGGCACTGTACCCAAGGCCTCTAGTTTCAAATTTGAAAAGTGGTGGCTCCTCATTGACAATTTTAAGGAGCTGGCTGCTAAAAATTGGAATGCTCCTATCAAAAGTACCTCCCCTCTGGACATTTGGCAGGAGAAGACTAGAAGGTTTAGGAAATTTGCTAAAGGTTGGAGTACGAACATTGGAGCTAAAATTAGGAAAATTAAAAGTACTCTCATTATGAAATTGGATGCACTTGACATTGAGGCTGAGACTAGTGCCTTCTCTGATGTTGATGCTGCTAGAATGCATGATATCCATAAGGAACTCCAAAAAATTTGGCTAGTTGAGGAAACAAAAGCCAGACAAAGAGCTAGGGATAGAGATATCTTAGAGGGTGATAGAAACACCAGGTATTTCCAGGCTGTTGCTAACCAGAGGAGGAGGAAGACCTTCATTCACTCCTTGGAAGGTCCCACAGGTGTGGTGACTGACACTAAAGATATCTTAGATGTGGCTACCAATTTTTATAAAGATCTCTTTAGAAAAGAGAGTAAAAGAAATTTCACCTTGAAGGAAGATTTCTTTAATGAAACTGAGAAGGTTTTTGATAAGGATAATGACATGCTCCAATCCCCTTTTTCTGAAGAGGAGGTGAAGGAAGCAGTCTTTGGTTCCTACTCTGATGGGGCGCCAGGGCCTGATGGCTTGTCCTTTATGTTCTATCAAGAATTTTGGGAAGTCATCAAAAAAGACCTCATGGCCCTTTTTGATGATTTCCATGCTGGTAAATTAGATATCTATAGGTTAAACTTTGCCATCCTTTCCCTCATTCCTAAAGAGAAAGATGCTACCTCTATGAAAAAATTTAGGCCTATCAGCCTGCTTAACTGCAGTTTTAAGATGTTCACCAAAGTGCTCACTAACAGGCTTGCTAAGCTCATGCACTTTCTTACTTCTACCAATCAAACTGCTTTTATAAAAGGCAGGTACATCCTAGAAAGTGTAGTGACTGCTCATGAGATTTTACACTCTGTGCATAGCTCTAAAATTCCTGTAGTTGTGCTTAAACTAGACTATGAGAAGGCTTTTGACAAAGTAGATTTAGAATTCCTGCTTGAAGTCCTCTCTAGGAGAAACTTCTGTCCCAAATGGATCCATTGGATCAAACAGATCACTCATGGGGGCTCTGTAGGAGTCAAAATTAATGGAGTAGAAGGCAACTTCTTTGTCACTGGCAAAGGACTTAGGCAAGGGGACCCTGTCTCCCCACTACTTTTTAACCTTGTAGTAGATGTCCTTACCAGAATGCTATATAAAGTATATAAAGTTGCTCAGAGGGACCTGATCAGTGGACTCTGCCCTGAATTTCTCCCTGGTGGGGTTATCTGCCTCCAATATGCAGATGACACCATCCTCTTCTTAGAAGACAATCTAGACAAGGCAAGTAACATGAAAATTATCCTTCAATGCTTTGAACAAGTGTCAGGCATGAGGCTCAATTATAGTAAGAGTGAGCTCATTACCTTAGGGATGGATGCAGACAGATCTGCAAGTTTTGCTGACACTTTTAGCTGTGTTATAGGGAAACTACCTATAAAATACTTAGGAGTCCCTCTCCACTATGATAAGCTGAGGAGAGAAGACATCCAACCTATTATAGACAAAATCCTTAAGAGGATGGCTGGCTAGAGAGGGAAACTCCTGTCTTATGCTGCTAGGCTTACTCTTATTAACGCCTGCCTTTCTAGTATACCTGTATACCTTCTCTCCTTCTTCAAATTCCCTAAATGGGCACTTGACTTGATTAACACTCAGTTAGCTCATTGCCTGTGGAATGATTTTGAAGGGAAAAGGAAACTACATCTGGCCAACTGGCACCTAGTGTGTATGAAAAAAGAGCATGGGGGTTTGGGGGTGCCTAACCTCAGGGATGTAAACTTGTGCCTCCTAGGGAACTGGGTTAAAAGGTATATTATAGATGAAGGCAAGATCTGGAGAAACATAGTTGACAAGAAGTATATCAAGAACTCCCGAAATATCTTTTCTAGTAAAACTCCTAACCCATCTAAATTCTGGCAAGGAGTGCTCTGGGCATATAAAGCCCTCAAATTTGGATATAGATGGCAGGTAGGTGATGGAAAAAAAATTAACTTCTGGGAAGATACCTGGTTTGGTACCTTCCCCCTTTCTGTCCAATTCTGGCCTCTTTACACTATATGTGACCAACAATGTGTTACCCTCTCTGATGTATGGGACGGTAACACCATTAAACTGACCTTTAGGAGGATTTTTACTGAAAAAATGCTAGATTCCTGGATGTGCATTGAGCAGATCCTTCGTAGTGTCTCTTACAATGGGGATGATGATGCACTCATTTGGCAATATGACTCTAAGGGGGTGTATACTACTACCTCCCTGTATAGCAGCATTAACTTTAGGGGGGTTCAGCCCATTTATATACCTTCTGTCTGGTCTATTGTCTCCCCACCCAGAGTGCAAATCTTTCTCTGGCTCCTGGCTCACGACAAATTAATGACCAGAGATTATTTGGATAAGAGAAACATGGGAAAACCTTTGATCTGTGAGTTTTGCACTGACAATGAAAGCATTGACCACCTCTTTTTTGGGTGTGTTGTAGCTAAAAACATCTGGAAGGATGTGTCTGCTTTCTTTAAAATTCCTGTAGGGCAAGACTACCTATCTGTAGCAAGATTTTGGCCTGCTAGCAAGAAACAATGTGCTTTGAATTCCATCTGTGCTTGTATATTGTGGGGCATCTGGAAAACTAGAAATGCACATGTGTTTAATAATGCTATCTGGTCTGATATTAAACAGGTTTGGAGACGTATCCTCTTGATGATCAAGAAATGGATGATCCTGTTCAAAAAGGATTACCTCCCCCAGATCGAGGCATTCGTCCAGTGGGTCTCGGAGATGCTCAAGAACCCCTTCCAGCTATCGATGGGGTGGCACGCCTGGACCCTGCAAGAGTGCTTGACATGCTCTCCCTGGGTGAAGCCGATGCATTGAGGAGCCCTCCACCTGCTGGGAGCAAGAAGCTGTCCGTGCTCAGCCCGACAACCTCGCTGGAGCTGCTGCTACTGCCGCCATCCCCTGAACCTTACCCTTTGAAGAAGGCCAGGTTCAAGACAGCAGAACCAGAGAAGATGATCTCTGCCGCTTAAGTCTCCAGTCGAATCGGAGTTCTGATAAGTGGAGACAGTGCTCTGTAATAGGGATATTTTCTAGTTTCCCCCCCTTTTTCTCATGCTTTTTGAGCAAAATTTGGGATGTTTTCAGCTGCTGAGTAGTGGCATGTTGGTCTTTCTTTTTCACTCCGTCGTGTAGTGCGTAACCAGAACTTATGTTTCTCTCTCTTGTGAACCTTTTGGTTTCATATATATATGGAACCGGGAGGGCTTTGCCCCCTCCTGTTGCTCTAAAAGAAAAGAAATCCTAAGGGGGTTTTTCTTTCCTATAGTTCACAAATGTATTACTGTGAACTGTCGTTAGATATATCTAGACTCCGCAACAACATAACCGATCGAAGATTGAGGGTAATATATACTTCCAAACTTACAAAGAAATAAGAATAAAAGACATGCCATGGAACATAAAATCTCATGCTGAAGCGATCCAGGACCCGCAATAGCAATTTGTCTAGTTCCTAAATTTCCACCTCTCAAAGATATTTCAAGCAAACTCAAGGCCTTTCAACAAGAAAGTGGTGTGCGTGCAACACTACTATCAAGCACAACTATTGCAAGTCGGGCCTAAAGCTTTCACCTTGGAACTGAAGGTGTGGTGGTGCTTGAAGAGCGTCGTCGATGAAATCACATTATTTGTTGGTCCCCACACTTGCCCAAGGTTGCCATTCCTCCGAACAATCACAACTACAGCGGGCACGAACAAAACAGCCCATATGCATGCAAAATAAATATGCCCTACCATGGGATTCTCGACGGTTGTAGAATTTTTACATTACTTAGGGAAATGCATAATTACAATTTCTCTCAAATGCAACTTACCAACCAATATGAAAAGAATGATGTCAAACAAGGTTAAGTGAGATAAATAAGCTAGAATTACTTTTTTTTAGAAAGGAGGAGGATCGGGACCCTGTTCCGGCACCCTGCCGGAGGGGGGGGGGTCCCTCCCCGGTGGTCATCTTCATCATCCCGACAGTCTCCATGACGAGGAGGGAGTAGTTCACCTCGGGGCCGAGGGTATGTACCAGTAGCTATATGTTTGATCTCTCTCTCTCTCTCTCTCTCTCGTGTTCTTGAGGTGATACGATCTTGATGTATTGCGAGCTTTGCTATTATAGTTGGATCTTATGATGTTTCTCCCCCTCTACTCTCTTGTAATGGATTGAGTTTTCCATTTGAAGTTGTCTTGTCGGATTGTGTCTTTAAGGATTTGAGAACACTTGATGTATGTCTTGCCGTGCTTATCTATGGTGACAATGGGATATTCATGTGATCTACTTGATGTATGTTTTGTTGATCAACTTGCGGGTTCACTAAACTTATGCATAGGGGTTGGCACACGTTTTCATCTTGACTCTCTGGTAGAAACTTTGGGGAACTCTTTGATGTACTTTGTGTTGGTCGAATAGATGAATCTGAGATTGTGTGATGCATATCGTATAATAATGCCCACGGATACTTGAGGTGACATTGGAGTATCTAGGTGACATTAGGGTTTTGGTTGATTTATGTCTTAAGGTGTTATTCTAGTACGAACTCTTTTTGATAGATCGAATGGAAAGAATAGCTTTGTGCTATTTTACTATGGACTCTTGAATAGATCGATCTGAAAGGATAACTTTGAGGTGGTTTTGTACCCTACCATAATCTCTTCGTTTGTTCTCTGCTATTAGTGACTTTGGAGTGACTCTTTGTTGCATGTTGAGGGATTGTTATATGATCTAGTTATGTTATTATTGTTGAGAGAACTTGCACTAGTGAAAGAATGAACCTTAGGCCTTGTTTTCTAGCATTGCAATACCGTTTGTGCTCACTTTTATCATTAGTTACCTTGCTGTTTTTATAATTTCAGATTACAAAAACCTATATCTATCATCCATATTGCACTTGTATCACCATCTATTTGCCGAACTAGTGCACCTATACAATTTACCATTGTATTGGGTGTGTTGGGGACACAAGAGACTCTTTGTTATTTGGTTGCAGGGTTGTTTGAAAGAGACCATATTCGTCCTACGCCTCCCACGGATTGATAAACCTTAGGTCATCCACTTGAGGGAAACTTGCTACTATCCTACAAACCTCCGCACTTGGAGGCCCAACAACGTCTACAAGGAGAAGATTGCGTAGTACACATCAGTTTGTCACCATACATCCATTGTCGGTTCATCTGCGTGCATTATATATAATTAAGTGTGTCAAAAACCATTACAGAACATCATGAATATAGAATTAAGTGACCAAATTAATAGAAGTTCATCATCACATTAAAACCAAAGTACATACATAGTTCTCATCTAACAACATATAGCTCTCCAGAGCATCTAATTAATTATACCATACATTGAAACTATGTAAAACATTTCAATGCCAAAACAAATGCGATCATAATCGCAACCATGGTAACAATTGATCCAATGGCATAATGATACCAAGTCTCGATATGAATGGCATATCTTCTAATCTTTCAAATCTTCAAGCGCATTGCATACAATGAAATCTAATTGTTTCTCTATCGTTGTTTTCGCCAAGAACCTCCGTTTAGCCAAGTCAGCTAAACCTCTGCTATTCCAAAAGATTCCTTTCATAAGTCATCATGGAATTTTTTCTTCAGCTTAACCCTAGCACTTCTATGAACCGCCGAAGTAGGATTGATTTTTTGTTTCCAGGATCGCTTAGGCTTCTCCCCAGCAGCCTCTGGAACTGTATGGTCAATAGGACACGGACCCCCGGCCTCTGCATCTGGACGATGCATACGACCACGTTATTAATTATTCTCACAAGACCTTACAAAGTCATACAACAGTAAGACTAAAGTCACCATCTAAGCAACAACTGTCGCTACACCTATCCAATTGATGAAGGGGCGCTGATAGCCTGTGCCTAATACCAAACAGACATCGCAGCCAGACCTAACATCTAAGACCTGAGGTCCCAACCAGGACGCCTGCCGGGTATGGGCACCCACCAGTCCGGCGTGCTCCTCAACCAGGACACCTGCCGGGTATGAGGCCACCGCAGCCACTTGCCATCAATCCATCTTCGGAGCTGTACTGCTGCATCGACCTTGCCCGCTCTAGCTACCGCCGACGCCACCACGACGCCAGACAGCGTCGACCTCCTGCGCGAGTCCATCATCGCACATCAGACTCCTAATCTCCAGGGCGCCATGCCATCGAGATCAGTCACCATCCATGTGTATGATGAAGCACCGCTCCACCAAAGACGTCATCCACTGGTCCCTCCAGCTTGTGTACACCTCCAAGAAAGACGCCCCCAAGGGGGAAACGACACAAATGCACCACCATCTTCTGATCTGTCGATCTTGGGTTTCCCCCAGAGGTAGAAGATAGTAGTCTAGAACTTCTCCACTGCGATGCCTTCAAGAAGGGAATGGCGTCATGAACGCCGCCATCGCCGGCTTTGGCATCTAGCCAAGAGCAGGTTTTCACCCAGATTTGTTCAAAGAACTCCATCCAGCTTCTTGTGCACAGACCACCGCCTTCTCTGTCGAAGACTAGATCAAGGATCCAGCCGCCGCCGCCTGATCCATGCAGTCGGCACCGGGAGATGACGATAGTCTCCCTGTACCAGAGCTAGCACGAACTAGAGCAGATCGAGTCGGAGACGATGATACTCCTGGATCTCCGGGAGTCCAGCGAGCCGCCGGCACCATCGTGTCCAGATCGCTGGCCACGCCGGGCCGCCACCACCCCCCGCGCCGTCCGGTGGTCACCAGATCCAGGACGAGCCAGGACCGGTCAGACCAATGGGCACGCCACCACCCAGCCATGGGGCCGCCGCCCCGGCCACCGCCACCACATGTGCATCCGACCGATTCCACCAGCACCACCACAGCCGCCGTCGCTGGGATGCCACACTACCGTGGGCCGAAGAAGGGGCGACACCTCCATGGACATGGGTGCCCGCGCCACCCATGGATCTAGGGAGAGGGGAGAGGCCCTCCGCCACCATGTCACACACACGGGCTTTGCCCGGTGCTGACTACCTGCAGTGGCGGAGGGGAGGACGGGGCATGGGAAGGGTCACTGGCGATGGCGGAGGCTAGCCCCCTGTGTCGCCCGCGAGGGGGCGACGCGAGAGGGAGAGGGATGCAAGGATCTTAGTGGTCTTCGTCTTTTTAAAAATGGGGAGATTTTTGTTGGAAATATGCCCTAGAGGAAAAAATAAAATGGTTATTATTATATTTCCTTATTCATGATAATTGTCTATTATTCATGCTATAATTGTGTTATCCGGAAATCGTAATACATGTGTGAATACATAGACCACAACATGTCCCTAGTGAGCCTCTAGTTGACTAGCTCGTTTATCAATGGATGGTTACGGTTTCCTGACCATAGACATTGGATGTCACTGATAACGGGATCACATCATTGGGAGAATGATGTGATGGACAAGACCCAATCCTAAGCATAGCACAAGATCGTGTAGTTCGTTTTGCTAGAGCTTTTCTAATGTCAAGTATCATTTCCATAGACCATGAGATCGTGTAACTCCTGGATACCGTAAGAGTGCTTTGGGTGTACCAAACGTCACAACGTAACTGGGTGGCTATAAAGGTATACTACATGTATCTCCGAAAGTGTCTGTTGGGTTGACACGAATCGAGACTGGGATTTGTCACTCCGTATGACAGAGAGGTATCTCTGGGCCCACTCGGTAATGCATCATCATAATGAGCTCAATGTGACTAAGTGGTTAGTCATGAGATCATGCATTATGGAACGAGTAAAGTGACTTGCCGGTAACAAGATTGAATGAGGTATTGGGATACCAACGATCGAATCTCGGGCAAGTAATGTACCGATTGACAAAGGGAATTGTATACGGATTACTTGAATCCTCTACATCATGGTTCATTCGATGAGATCATCATGGAACATGTGGGAGCCAACATGGGTATCTAGATCCCGCTGTTGGCTATTGGCCGGAGAGTCGTCTCGGTCATGTCTGCATGTCTCCCGAACCCGTAGGGTCTACACACTTAAGGTTCGGTGACGCTAGGGTTGTAGAGATATTAGTATGCGGTAAACCGAAAGTTGTTCGGAGTCCCGGATGAGATACCGGACGTCACGAGGAGTTTTGGAATGGTCTGGAGGTGAAGATTTATATACAGGAAGTCCAGTTTCGGCCACCGGGAAAGTTTCGGGGGTCACCGGTATTGTACCGGGACCACCAGAAGGGTCCCGGGGGTCCATCGGGTGGGGCCACCTATCCCGGAGGACCACATGGGCTGAAGTGGGAAGGGAACCAGCCCCTGGCGGGCTGGTGCACCGCCCTTGGGCCTCCCCCTACGCCTGGGGTTGGAAACCCTAGGGGTGGGGGGCGCCTCACCTGACTTGGGGGGCAAGTCCCCCCCTTGGCCGCCCCCCCTTGAGATTGGATCTCTAGGGGGCCGGCGCCCCCCCAGGGCCCCTATATAAAGAGGGGGGGAGGGATGCGCACCCTAGTCCCTGGCGCCTCCCTCTTCCCCGCAACACCTCTCCCTCTCGTTGAGGTTGGCGAAGCCCTGCCGAGATTCCCCACTACTTCCACCACCACGCCGTCGTGCTGCTGGATCTCCATCAAACTCTCCTTCCCCCTTGCTGGATCAAGAAGGAGGAGACGTCTTCCCCAATCGTATGTGTGTTGAACACGGAGGTGCCGTCCGTTCGGCGTTAGGATCATCGGTGATTTGGATCACGACGAGTACGACTCCATCAACCCCGTTCTCTTGAACGCTTCCGCTCGCGATCTACAAGGGTATGTAGATGCACTCATCTCTCTCGTTGCTAGAAGAATCCATAGATTGATCTTGGTGATGCGTAGAAATTTTTTATTTTCTGCTACGTCCCCCTACAGTGGCATCATGAGCTAGGTCTATGCGTAGTTTCTATGCACGAGTAGAACACAAGATTGTTGTGGGCGTTGGTTTTGTCAATTTTCTTGCCACTACTAGTCTTATCTTGTTTCGGAGGCATCGTGGGATGAAGCGGCCCGGACCGACCTTACACATACACTTACGTGAGACAGGTTCCACCGACTGACATGCACTAGTTGCATAAGGTGGCTAGCGGGTGTCTGTCTCTCCCACTTTAGTCGGATTGGATTCGATGAAAAGGGTCCTTATGAAGGGTAAATAGAAATTGGTATATCACGTTGTGGTTTTGGCGTAGGTAAGAAACGTTCTTGCTACAAACCTATAGCAGCCACGTAAAAACATGCAACAACAATTAGAGGACGTCTAACTTGTTTTTGTAGCATATGCCTTGTGATGTGATATGGCCAAAAGGATGTGATGAATGAAATATATGTGATGTATGAGATTGATCATGTTCTTGTAATAGGAATCACGACTTGCATGTCGATGAGTATGACAACCGGCAGGAGCCATAGGAGTTGTCTTTATTTTTGTATGACATGCATGTCATTGAATAATGCCATGTAATTACTTTACTTTATTGCTAAACACGTTAGCCATACAAGTAGAAGTAATTGTTGGCGTGACAAATTCATGAAGACTCGATGATGGAGATCATGATGATGGAGATCATGGTGTCATGCCGGTGATGATGATGATCATGGCGCCCTGAAGATGGAGGAGCAAAATGATATTGGCCATATCATGTCACTATTTGATTGCATGTGATGTTTATCATGTTTTTGCATCTTATTTGCTTAGAACGACGGTAGTAAATAAGATGATCCCTCATAATAATTTCAAGAAAGTGTTCCCCCTAACTGTGCGCCGTTGCGAAAGTTCATTGTTTCGAAGCACCACGTGATGATCGGGTGTGATAGATTCTAACGTTCACATACAACGGGTGTAAGCCAGATTTACACATGCAAAACACTTAGGTTGACTTGACGAGCCTAGCATGTACAGACATGGCCTCGGAACACAAGAGACCGAAAGGTCGAACATGAGTCGTATAGCAGATACGATCAACATGAAGATGTTCACCGATGATGACTAGTTCGTCTCATGTGATGATCGAACACGGCCTAGTTGACCCGGATCATGGATCACTTAGATGACTAGAGGGATGTCTATCTGAGTGGGAGTTCATTATATAATTTGATCAGATGAACTTAATTATCATGAACTTAGTATAAAATATTTGCAATATGTCTTGTAGATCAAATGGCCCACGCTAATGTTGCCCTCAACTTCAACGCGTTCCTAGAGAAAACCAAGCTGAAAGACGATGGCAGCAACTATACGGACTGGGTCCAGAACTTGTGGATCATCCTCATAGCTGCCAAGAAAGCATATGTCCTAGATGCACCTCAAGGTGAAGCACCCGTTTTCCCAGCGACTCAAGACGTTATGAACGCCTGGCAGTCATGTAGTGATGATTACTCCATGGTTTAGTGCGGCATGCTTTACAACTTAGAACCGGGGCTCCAAAAGCATTTTGAGCAGCACGAAGCATATGAGATGTTCCAAGAGCTGAAAATGGTTTTCCAAGCTCACGCCCGGGTCGAGAGATATGAAGTCTCCGAAAAGTTCTACAGTTGTAAGATGGAGGAGAATGGTTCTGTCAGTGAACACATACTCAAAATGTCTGGGTTGCACGACCGCTTATCTCAACTGGGAGTTAATCTCCCGGATGACGCGGTGGTCGACAAAATCCTCCAGTCGCTCCCACCTAGCTACAAGAGCTTTTTGATGAACTTCAATATGCAGGGGATGGTGAAAACCATTCCTGAGGTGTATTCAATGCTAAAATCAGCGGAGGTGGAGATCAAAAAGGAACATCAAGTGTTGATGGTCAATAAAACCACTAGTTTCAAGAAAGGCAAGGGTAAGAAGAACTTCAATAAGGACGGCAAGGGAGTTGCCGAGCCTGGTAAGCCAGTTGCCGGGAAGAAGCCAAAGCATGGACCCAAACCTGAGACTGAGTGCTTTTATTGCAAGGGAAGCGGACATTGGAAGCAGAACTGCCCCAGGTACTTAGCGGACAAGAAGGCTGGCAACACCAAAGGTATATGTGATACACATGTAATTGATGTGTACCTTACCAGTACTCATAGTAGCTCCTGGGTATTTGATAACGGTGCGGTTTCTCATATTTGTAACTCAAAACAGGAGCTGCGGAATAAGCGGAGACTGGCGAAGGACGAGGTGACGATGCGCGTCGGGAATGGTTCCAAGGTCGATGTGATCGCCGTCGGCACGCTACCTCTACATTTACCTACGGGATTACTTTTGAACCTCAATAATTGTTATTTAGTGCCAGCTTTGAGCATGAACATTGTATCTGGATCTCGTTTAATACGAGATGGCTACTCATTTAAATCCGAGAATAATGGTTGTTCTATTTATATGAGAGATATGTTTTATGGTCATGCCCCGCTGGTCAATGGTTTATTCTTAATGAATCTCGAACATGATGTTACACATATTCACAGTGTGAATACCAAAAGATGTAAGGTTGATAACGATAGTCCCACATACTTGTGGCACTGCCGCCTTGGTCACATTGGTGTCAAACGCATGAAGAAGCTCCATGTTGATGGACTTTTGGAGTCTCTTGATTACGAATCATTTGACACATGCGAACCATGCCTCATGGGCAAAATGACCAAGACTTCGTTCTCCGGAACAATGGAGTGAGCAACCAACTTATTGGAAATCATACATACTGATGTGTGCGGTCCAATGAGCGTTGAGGCTCGCGGAGGCTATCGTTATGTTCTCACTCTCACTGACGACTTGAGTAGATATGGGTATGTCTACTTGATGAAACACAAGTCTGAGACCTTTGAAAAGTTCAAGGAATTTTAGAGTGAGGTAGAGAATCAACGTGACCGAAAGATAAAGTTCTTACGATCAGATCGTGTGGGAGAATATTTAAGTCACGAATTTGGTACGCACTTAAGGAAATGTGGAATCGTTTCACAACTCATGCCGCCTAGAACACCTCAGCGTAACAGTGTGTCCGAACGTCGTAATTGCACTCTATTGGATATGGTGCGATCTATGATGTCACTCACCGATTTACCACTATCATTTTGGGGATACGCTCTAGAGACAACTACATTCACTTTAAATAGGGCACCGTCTAAATCCGTTGAGGCAACACCGTATGAATTATGGTTTGGGAAGAAACCTAAGTTGTCATTTCTAAAAGTTTGGGGATGCGATGCTTATGTCAAGAAACTTCAACCTGAAAAGCTCGAACCCAAGTCAGAAAAATGCGTCTTCATAGGATACCCTAAGGAAATCATTGGGTATACCTTCTACCTCAGATCCGAAGGCAAGATCTTTGTTTCCAAGAACGGGTCCTTTCTGGAGAAAGAGTTTCTCTCGAGAGAAGTAAGTGGGAGGAACGTAGAACTTGATGAAGTATTGCCTCTTGAACCGGAAAGTAGCGCAGCTCAAGAAAATGTTTCTGTGGTGCCTACACCGGATAGAGAGGAAGTTAATGATGATGATCAAGGTACTTCAGATCAAGTTGCTACTGAACTTCGAAGGTCCACAAGGACACGTTCCACACCAGAATGGTATGGCAACCCTGTCCTGGAAATCATGTTGTTAGACAACCGTGAACCTTCGAACTATGAAGAAGCGATGGCGGGCCCAGATTCCAACAAATGGCTTGAAGCCATGCAATCTGAGATAGGATCCATGTATGAAAACAAAGTATGGACTTTGACAGACTTGCCCGATGATCGGCGAGCGATAGAAAATAAATGGATCTTTAAGACAAAGACGGACGCGGATGGTAATGTTACCATCTATAAGGCTCGACTTGTCGCTAAGGGTTATCGACAAGTTCAAGGGGTTGACTACGATGAGACCTTCTCACCCGTAGCGAAGCTGAAGTCCGTCCGAATCATGTTAGCAATTGCCGCATACTATGATTATGAGATATGGTAGATGGACGTCAAAACGGCATTCCTTAACGGCTATCTTAAGGAAGAATTGTATATGATGCAGCCGGAAGGTTTTGTCGATCCTAAGAATGCTAACAAGGTATGCAAGCTCCATCGCTCCATCTATGGGCTGGTGCAAGCATCTCGGAGTTGGAACATTCGCTTTGATGAGATGATCAAAGCGTTTGGGTTTATGCAGACTTATGGAGAAGCCTGCGTTTACAAGAAAGTGAGTGGGAGCTCTTAGCATTTCTCATATTATATGTAGATGACATACTTTTGATGGGAAATGATATAGAACTTTTGGAGAGCATAAAGGCCTACTTGAATAAGTGTTTTTCAATGAAGGACCTTGGAGAAGCTGCTTACATATTAGGCATCAAGATCTATAGAGATAGATCGAGACGCCTCATAGGTCTTTCACAAAGCACATACCTTGATAAGATATTGAAGAAATTCAATATGGATCAGTCCAAGAAGGGGTTCGTACCTATGTTGCAAGGTGTGAAATTGAGCTCGGCTCAATGTCCGACCACAGCAGAAGATAGAGAAAAGATGAGTGTCGTCCCCTATGCCTCGGCCATAGGGTCTATCATGTATGCCATGCTGTGTACCAGACCTGATGTAAACCTTGCCGTAAGTTTGGTAGGAAGGTACCAAAGTAATCCCGACATGGAACACTGGACAACGGTCAAGAATATCCTGAAGTACCTGAAAAGGACTAAGGATATGTTTCTCGTATATGGAGGTGACGAAGAGCTCGTCGTAAAGGGTTACGTCGATGCTAGCTTCAACACAGATCTGGATGACTCTAAGTCACAAACCGGATACGTGTATATTTTGAATGGTGGGGCAATAAGCTGGTGCAGTTGCAAGCAAAGCGTCCTGGTGGGATCTACATGTGAAGCAGAGTACATGGCAGCCTTGGAGGCAGCACATGAAGCAATCTAGCTGAAGGAGTTCATTACCGACCTAGGAGTTATTCCCAATGCGTCGGGGCCGATGACTCTCTTCTGTGATAACACTGGAGCCATTGCCCTTGCCAAGGAGCCCAGGTTTCACAAGAAGACCAGGCACATCAAGCGTCGCTTCAACTCCATTCGTGAAAATGTTCAAGATGGAGACATAGATATTTGTAAAGTGCACACATATTTGAATGTCGCAGATCCGTTGAGTAAACCTCTTCCGCGAGCAAAACATGATCAACACCAGAACTCTATGGGTGTTCGATTCATCACAATGTAACTAGATTATTGACTCTAGTGCAAGTGGGAGACTATTGCAAATATGCCCTAGAGGCAATAATAAAATGGTTATTATTATATTTCCTTATTCATGATAATTGTCTATTGTTCATGCTATAATTGTGTTATCCGGAAATCGTAATACATGTGTATATACATAGACCACAACATGTCCGTAGTGAGACTCTAGTTGACTAGCTCGTTTATCAATGGATGGTTACAGTTTCCTGACCATAGACATTGGATGTCATTGATAACAGGATCACATCATTGGGAGAATGACGTGATGGACAAGACCCAATCCTAAGCATAGCACAAGATCATGTAGTTCGTTTGCTAGAGCTTTTCTAATGTCAAGTATCATTTCCTTAGACCATGAGATCGTGTAACTCCCGGATACCGTAAGAGTGCTTTGGGTGTACCAAACGTCACAACGTAACTGGGTGGCTATAAAGGTATACTACAGGTATCTCCAAAAGTGTCTGTTGGGTTGACACGAATCGAGACTAGGATTTGTCACTCCGTATGATGAAGAGGTATCTCTGGGCCCACTCGGCAATGCATCATCATAATGAGCTCAATGTGACTAAGTGGTTAGTCATGGGATCATGCATTACGGTACGAGTAAAGTGACTTGTCGGTAACGAGATTGAACGAAGTACTGGGATACCGACGATCGAATCTCGGGCAAGTAACATACCGATTGACAAAGGGAATTGTATACATGATTACTTGAATCCTCGACATCGTGGTTCATTCGATGAGATCATCGTGGAACATGTGGGAGCCAACATGGGTATCCAGATCCAGCTGTTGGTTATTGGCCGGAGAGTCGTCTCGGTCATGTCTGCGTGTCTCCCGAACCCGTAAGGTCTACACACTTAAGGTTCAGTGACGCTAGGGTTGTAGAGATATTAGTTTGTGATAACCCAAAAGTTGTTCAGAGTTCCGGATGAGATCCCGGACATCACGAGGAGTTCCGGAATGGTCCGGAGGTGAAGATTTATATATAGGAAGTCCAGTTTCGGCCACCGGGAAAGTTTCGGGGTCACCGGTATTGTACCGGGATCACCGAAAGGGTCCCGGGGGTCCACCAGGTGGGGCCACCTATCCCGGAGGACCACATGGGCTGAAGTGGGAAGGGAACCAGCCCCTGGTGGGCTGGTGCACCCCCCTTGGGCCTCCCCCTGCGCCTAGGGTTGGAAACCCTAGGGGTGGGGGCGCCCCACCTGACTTGGGGGGCAAGTCCCCCCTTGGCCGCCGCCCCCCCTTGAGATTGGATCTCTAGGGGGGCGGCGCCCCCCAGGGACCCTATATAAAGAGGCGGGAGGGAGGGCTACTCACCCTAGTCCCTAGCGCCTCCCTCTTCCCCGCAACACCTCTCCCTCTTGCTGAGCTTGGCAAAGCCCTGCCGAGATTCCCCACTACTTCAACCACCACGCCGTCGTGCTGCTGGATCTCCATCAACCTCTCCTTCCCATTTGCTGGATCAAGAAGGAGAAGATGTCTTCCCCAATCGTACATGTGTTGAACGCGGAGGTGCCATCCGTTCGGCGCTAGGATCATTGGTGATTTGGATCACGACGAGTACGACTCCATCCACCCTGTTCTCTTGAACGCTTCCGCTCGCTATCTACAAGGGTATGTAGATGCACTCATCTCTCTCATTGCTAGATGACTCCATAGATTGATCTTGGTGATGCGTAGAAATTTTTTATTTTCTGCTATGCCCCCCCCTACAATTTTCACTTCCCGGCCTCTGCACCAACTAAGGATGCATACGACCATTTTAGTATGAGTACCAAGATAAACATGGTCCTCAGAATTTTTTAAATGAGTATCAAGATATTTATTGATGAGTGGTTCCACCACACATCAAGCTTGATCCTCAATAAATGGGGGAAAACCCCTGTGCATCACCTGTCAATTCTGGGAATTGAACTCGGGTAGTTGGGTTGCACAACCACATACCCAACCACTGAGCCAAAGGCTCTCTGTGCAGCTAGAATTACTCTAAGCACCAATAATCAAGAAGACAGAACTAGTTGAAATGAGAGGACATGAAGACGATATGCATTGAGAGATATCGATTAGGCTGACAGGCTAGCTTAGGAGCTCGCTAAGCTGGCATTGTGAATTTTCTTTTATAACCCACTGATCGCTTGATCTACACCTATTTTTCACTCTCTTCCTACTTATGAAATGAAAGCCAAAAATGGCCACTTTAAGAATAAAGACGATATGGATTTTGATCAAAGTCGAAATCCTTGGCAGGGCAGGGGCAGTTGAACCACTGCCGGGGAATCTTGGGATACCAAGTCATATTTCGACAAGAGGGGGGTGAATAGGTGACTACAAATTTAATCTCTTTCTTGGAAAATTTTGGGGATATGTAACAAGTAAGTTCTCTAAATGCACAACTACGTGAACCAACATGTTGTTGTTGTCAAAAGAACTCTCAACTAGCAGAGTATACGTAGTCAAAGTGCATTGTCTCCCAATTCATGTTTTACTATGACAATAGAGTTATTGAGATGTAGTGTTGTTTATCAAGTTTATCTTAGGACACTGGACTCTCCATGATTGTCTACGAACATGGTGACCTAATTTAAAAGGAGAAAAGGCGTTGGCTTTTTTGAAGACTCATAAGTTTTTTGTTTATTTGAGTCGTAGGAAAACCGCACTATAAAGAGGGGTCGCAGTGTTGAGTGTTGGGATCTCATTCCAACCACGTCAAAAGCCTCCACACTATGCCATCATCAAATAAGGGTAAAACTACATGTCAGACTACAATTGCTAGGTCCACCAGGTGCCTAAGGTATTGGATCTCTGGGTGCCCGGAGTCACCGGAGAGGTTATGGTGTTCCTATAGAGTGATCGGGTATCCGGGTCCTGGACCCCGTGTAAGGGCATATTTCTCCCTATGTGGTTTTGGTGATTGACGATAGTGCGTTTGCGGACTAATCGTGTGCATTGAGCATTTTAGATATCTCATGTATAGGCACAAGATGATTCGTTTCCCCTCGGAGCCTATCGAAGATGGCGGTTCTCTACGTTTCTTTTTGGTGGATTTGAGTTGTAGGAAAGCCGTACTATTAAGAGAGGGCCCGCTTTGGAAAGGTCAGGGTGGAATCAACACATACACATCTGTTTTTTGCACTACCTTTCCTTTGCTTCTTTGGAGCACCTTCCGTTTATCCTTGTCGCTACGAGAGGAAGGCTTTCAAGTGCTATAGCTTCTATGGCATGCGGTAGTACGGCTCAAGGGAGCAGTAGTACCGCAGGGGTCCGCGGTAGTACTACTTAGGGAAGCGGTAGTACCGCGTCGTGTGGTAGTACCGCTCCTCGCAAGCGGTAGTACCGCTGCCTCTGGCTCAGAACACTGTTGTACACGGAAGTAGGCGCAGAAGTAATTTTTTTACTTCCGCCCCTACGCGGTAGTACCGCTCCCTGCGGGCGGTAGTACCATGCCGGATTTTCGCATGTCCCAATCTCAACCGAAGTAGTCACAGACATAATTTACTTAGTCCGTGCCCTTTCCAACCCTGTTGAGCCCCTGCCTTGCGGTAGTACCGCAGGGGCACGCGGTAGTACCGCTCCGGCGGTTCTACCGCTTGTTGTCTAGTGCAACAGGACCTCACCTAGCCTCTACCACATGCATAGTAGTACCGCAACATGATGTGGTAGTACTGTAGCGCCTTGCGGTTGTACCGTGAGCGTTTGCGGTAGTACCGCGTCCCGCGGGCTGAGTAAGTGCCTATTGGTTGGATCGTTTCCCCCACTATATAAAGGGGTCTTCTTCCCCAAGAAGACCACCTCTTCCCTCCCCAAGCTCCATTGTTGCTCAAAGCTCCATTTTAGCGAATCAAACTTGTTGATTTTCTAGGGATTGGTTGAGAAGGCCCCGATCTACACTTCCACCAAGACAAATTTGATTCCCCCCACTAATCCCTTGCGGATCTTGTTACTCTTGGGTGTTTGGGCACACTAGATGGTTGAGGTCACCGCGGAGCCATTTTCCATTGTGGTGAAGCTCGTGGTGTCATTGGGAGCCTCCAATTAAGTTGTAGAGATAGCCCCAATCTTGTTTGTAAAGGTTCAGTGTCCGTCTTCAAGGGAACCAATAGTGGAATCATGACATCTCGCATTGTGTCAGGGCATGAGGAGATTACGGTGGCCCTAGTGGCTTCTTGGGGAGCATTGTGCCTCCACACTACTCCAACGGAGACGTACTTCCTCTCAAAGGGGAGGAACTTTGGTAACACATCCTCGCCTCCACCGAATCCACTCTTGGTTATCTCTCACCTTTACTTGTGCAAGCTTATATTGTGTTGTATCTCTTGCTTGCTTGTGTGCTCGTTGTTGTTGCATCATATAGGTTATTCACCTAGTTGCACATCTAGACAACCTACTTTGATGCTAAGTTTAATTTGGTCAAGAAAGCTAAAAATCATTAGTTGCCTATTCACCCCCCTCTAGACAGCCATATCGATCCTTTCAATTGGTATCAGAGCCTCTTCTCTTTATTAAGGACTTTGTCGTCCGAAGAGTATGGTTGACACCACGGACGAGGTGGAGGATCACCCCGGTGCGAATCCCACTTTGTCTACGGCTGATGTGGGATCCTCAGTCTCTCATGAGGAGTTCAACGCGGCTTTGGACACATTGAAAACCTCCATGACAACTGAGGTTAAAGGCATGTTTAAGGATTTTCTTGATGGGCTTAAATTATCCACCGAACCGTTGGAAGTGGTTGATCCCGCTAACAAGGTGGTGGATGCTAACTCCAAAAAGGGGGAAGCTAGTAGTGAGAAAGTTCCTTTGCCTAGTGGTAGGAGTGGGAGTGGCATCTTTGACCATGTTGAACCTCCACTTACTTATGGAGGACCGGTTCCCTCCATGCATATGAATGATGTTGGTCCTCGTCCCAACCTTGTGAAAAATGAGGATTTTGCTTCTTGGGTGTATCGCTTTAAACGTCATTTAAATCATAGTTCTACTAATCTTTGGAGAATTATTGAGCAAGGTTTCTACCTGCACGACCCAAGCAACTTCACTCCTAGAGAAGTCGTGGACCATCAATTCAACAAGTCCGCTCTCTTCATTTTCCAAGAAGCAATTCCTCCCAAAGATATTGCACACCTCCGATCCTTCACTGTGGCCAAGGAAGCATGGCAACATGTTGTTTACATTTACAAGGGAAGCGCAAGAATCCAACGCTCCAACTTTGAAGTGGTACAAGATAAAGCCGATGAGTTTGTGATGAACGAAGATGAAGAACCTCGTGAGCTTTACCGGAGATTAACCACTCTCGCGGTCTCACTACAAGATCATGGGAGCAAGGATACGTATGACAATTGGATCAAGCACAATTTTCTCAATGCCATGATGCCCTACCACAAGGCCATGTCCTCCGTCATCCGTCAAAGGCTAGACTTTCATGCCTTGTCCTCAAGTGAAGTGTTGGATGAGTTTGTTGCTATGAGGATCTTGGACAAGACCATCGACAATGCGGTGTTGCGTTCTCAACGATCAAAGAAGCCCAACCTTGCTTTGAAGGCCAAGGCTACTGTGGAAGAAGAGGGTGGAGAGGAAGAAGAGGAATGTTGCCCCAAAGATACCAAGTATGCTTATCATGAGCACATGGCTCTCGCGTCATGACAATTTTGGAGCAAGAAGAACACAAGTCCCAACTTCAATAAGAACAACTCAAGTGGCACCAAGGGCAAGCAACTTGTGAGGACATGCTATAATTGTGGCAATGTGAGCCATTTTGTTGCGGAATGCTCGTACAAGAAGAGGGAAGACAATGGGTGCAAGCTTATATGAAAAGACAGGGCCAAGTCCTTCTCCAACAAGAACAACTTCACCAAGAAGACTCCTCCCAAGGGGTTGGTGGCACAAGAAGAGTACAATGAGGAAGATAATGATGAAGACGATGAGATGGTTACCATGGCCTCCGTTGCCATTGCAACAACTCCACGGGTGTCCCTCTTCGACTCACCCAACGAGAACATCACCGCCAAGTGCCTCATGGCTAAAGCCACCAACAAGGTAACCCCCAACATCAAAACCACCATCACTACCAATCCTTCTGTCGGTGTCAAAACCGGCGGATCTCGGGTAGGGGGTCCCGAACTGTGGGTCTAGGCGGATGGTAACAGGAGACAAGGGACACAATATTTTTACCCAGGTTCGGGCCCTCTCGACGGAGGTAAAACCCTACTCCTGCTTGATTAATATTGATGATACGGGTAGTACAAGAGTAGATCTACCACGAGATCAGAGAGGCTAAACCCTAGAAGCTAGCCTATGGTATGATTGTTCATGCTACAGACTAAAACCCTCCGGTTTATATAGACACCGGAGAGGGCTAGGGTTACACAGAGTCGGTTACAATGGGAGGAGATCTACATATCTGTATCGCCAAGCTTGCCTTCCACGCCAAGGAAAATTCCATCCGGACACGGGGCGAAGTCTTCAATCTTGTATCTTCATAGTCCAGGAGTCCGGCCAGAGGTTATAGTCCGGCCATCCGGACACCCCCTAATCCAGGACTCCCTCAGTAGCCCCTAAACCAGGCTTCAATGACGACGAGTCCGGCGCGCAGATTGTCTTCGACATTGCAAGGCGGGTTCCTCCTCCGAATACTTCATAGAAGATTTTGAACACAAGGATAGTGTCCGGCTCTGCAAAATAAGTTCCACATACCACCGTAGAGAGAATAATATTCGCACAAATCTAATCTGCTGACGTATTCCGCAGTGTGACATCACGCCACGACCAAGCCTTTATTCGAATCGTTTTATTGTCCTACCTCAGTGCGTTTAGCGAGGTGGTTTCCTTGGCACGTCTTGTCGAAGCAGAGATCGTGTCCCCTTATTCCAGGATTCTCATCAATACGGGCATGGGTAACCCAACCATGCCATTAATTACGGTGCTTGGGAGATAAGCGAGTTTTACCAGGCTGGTAGGGACACATAGTTTCGTTCGCCCATATAAGGGGATAAGGATCCAACTTTTACATCTACGCCTTCTTCCTCCTTCGCTTATCCATTTCCGCGCACTTGAGCTCCAGCACCCAAGTCCGCACTTCCCACCTCAACCTTCTCCAGCCATGTCCGGAGCGGGAGGCATGTGGATGGCCTCCTCCGTCATGGAGGGGCACATCAAAAAGTTGAGGAAAGCTGGATACTTGTCCAACGACATTGCGCACTGGCTTTCAGACGAGGGGCAGCTCATCCCCACCCCCAGGCCCCATGTGAGGGTGGTGTTCCTCCCCCATTTCCTCCGCGGACTGGGCTTCCCACTCCACCCATTTGTCCGGGGGCTCATGTTCTACTACGGCCTGGATTTCCATGATCTGGCCCCAAACTTCATCCTCAACATCTCGGCGTTTATCGTCGTGTGCGAGGCCTTCCTCCGCATCAAGCCCCACTTCAGCTTATGGCTGAAGACCTTCAATGTCAAGCCGAAGATAGTGGGCGGCCAGCAAGCGGAGTGCGGAGGCGCCATGGTGGGCAAGATGCCCAATGCTATATGGCCCGAGGGCTCCTTCGTGGAAACCATCAAAGGGTGCAATCAGGGTGGTTCTACATCACTGAGCCGCATGACCCTGAATGGGCAGCGGCCCCCGAATTCCAATCTGGCATTCCCACACGGCTCACCTCCTGGAAAGAGAAGGGTCTATCGTGGGGTAATTTGGGAGAGCTGACCGGACTCCAAACCTGCGTCCAAAACCTGGTGGACAAGAAGGTTAAACTTGTCAACGTAGTCCAGGTCATGCTCCTCCGCCGGATCCTCCCGTGTCAATGACGGGCTTTTAACTTGTGGGAGTTTGACCCGGCCCAGCACCAAACTTTGACCAGGCTCTTTGACACAATGCACGAGGATGCCTGGAAGGTGCTATTCAAGGGCGCCAAGGTTCCCCTTCTCATTACCGAGGATCGCGGATTCTGTGCGAAGCGCCAAGCCAACGTAGTAAGCTTGTTTACCCCTTTACGGGATACTTGTTTTTCATAGTTTGACTCTATGCGGGATCTAAGCTCGCGTTCCTTTGACAGGACTGGCAGAAGAAGTCCGGACAGATCGACTGTCCAGCTCCTTTGCCCGAAGGCCCAGCAGATGCCCGCTTCGCGAAGCTGCTGGTCCCGGCACCTTACGTGGTGCCGGAGAAGAAGGCCAAGAAGAAGGCCACGGGAACTCGAAAGAGCGCCCGGCGCCCGGTGGTGTCGGATTCATCGTCCGATGACTCCGAAGCGCACTCCTTCCACGAAGACAAGGAGGAGGAAGAAGAGGCCTCTCCCCCTCCATTGGGGGAGGAAAGAAAAGGAAGGCCACCCCAACTAGGGGGGCCGGAGGGTCCAAGAAGGGAAGGACCCTTCCTCTAGACTACTCCACCGACGCCGACGACAGCGAAGAGGAGTGGCCATCCAGGGCCAAGCCCCTGGAAAAATCGCAAGTATTCGGATACCAGAATAACTCATGGAGTTCCTTTATTGCACAGTATCTTCTGACGCCGAATATAATCATGCAGTCCTCCCAAGGCCCGGCTCGACGCTTCATCGAGCGGCTCCCTGGATTCGTCGGATGTGAATAGTCTTTCACTCCCGACTGCTACCTCCCCTCACCCTACGGGCGATGCCGAGGTGGAGTCCCAAAAGGGGCCAAGCCCGGATGAGGTGGTCCTGGAGGCGCCGCAAGGCAACCTCCCGGACTCCAGGCGCAAAGGGGATAAAACCCCAAAGGGATCTAAGTCCGGCCCTGGGCCGGACACCGCACCGGAACCTTTAGAGGTTCCGGAGTCTGGCAGGCGGCCCCCTAGTAAGAAGGGCAAGCCTACGACGCCGGTGACCTCCGTCCAACCGGAGGCACCGGATAATTTGTTGGAGGTGCTTAATGGTGCCTCCATCGATGAGGAGCACCACACTATTATGAGTGCGGTGATCCAGAAGGTTCAGTCCGCCAAGAGCGGGCTGACGGAAGCCTGTGCCAGCCTTCTGACAGGCTTTGAGGTATGTATTTAAGATATGTAAAAATATTACCGCATAGACACTAGCCCCTGATGCTCAGTTTGGTGTTCGAAAAGAAAAGCCGAACTGAGGATCTAAACGATATACGCAGGAGTCTAACATAAGTATGTCAATATGGGAATGCAGGCTGCGCTGCTGACCTCTGCCGCACTGAATGCGGAGTTCGATGCATTGAAACAGAGCCTCAAGCGGTCTGAGAACGAGCTCGGCCTTGCCCAAAAGCGGCTCGAGGACAAGGAAGGTAAGTAATACCTTATGTAAGTATATAAAAAGATCTGGTTGCAAATAATGACAGGACCAACGTGAGTATTACAGGGGCCACAACCGAGGTGGTGACCCTGAAGGAAGCGCTGTCCAAGGCCGAAGACAATGCGGCCGTGGAGCGCACCGAGCGAGAAAAGCAGGAGGCACGGGTGGCGGAGGTGCAGCAAGAGCTCTACGCTCTCGTGAAAAAACACGAGAGTTTGGAGCTTGACTCAAATACTCGAGAGTCCGAGCTCGCCTCGGCCCTTGAGAGCGCCAAATCTGCCAAGGCCGAAGCCCAAAAATCCCTCCAGCAAATTGAGGCAATGTAGAAGATAGCGGCGGGTAAGGCATTCTTTAGGCAAAGCAAGCACGTGAAATAGAATTACTTGTTACTTACCCGAGTCTGGAGCTCTCCAGGAGCATTCGCAGATCTACCCCGCAGTGTGTCCGATGCTGCTGCATTCTATAGAGCCAAGGAAGGGAGCTCGACGGAGAAGGTGTTTTGGTCCCAGTATGTTGAGGCCGGACACCCGGTGCCCTTGAGCGATCAGCTGAAGCAGCTGGTCGAGCTCCATAAGGTAGCCGGACAGGCCATGAAGGGCCTTATAGTCCGGCTATGGCCCGGGGAGGTCATGCCTGGGAGCTACTTTGGGCTGGTGAGGCGTGTGGCGGATGCCTGTCCATGGCTTGAAGTCATCAAGCACTCTGTATGCATCGAAGGCGCCCGTAGGGCCCTTGCGTGTGTTAAAGTACACTAGGGCAAGATGGATGCTGAGAAGCTGGTGACAGATGGGCCATCGGAGGGCAAGGAGCATCGCAAGCCCGAGATGTATTATGAGGGCGTCCTGAAGGGTGCCCGCCTTGTGGCGGATGAATGTTCCAAGGATGTAATTTTTGAGTAAACTCGCTCGTGTTATCCTGTGCGCTGAAAACTTGTTCATATGAGCTAAGCAACGCTTTTTGAATTTAAAATATTACCTTCTGTGCGGCCGTTTATTAAATCTGAGAGATGGCGAGTCGTCGGCTTCTACCCCCATGCCAGGAGTGCTAGGGTGTTCGGGATAAACCTGAGTGCTCTTGTTCCCATTCTTGGGTCCTTCGAGGGAGGCGCTCAACACAACGAACAAGGCAATCGGACTATAATGCTTTATCACTCTCACTTAGCCATAGAATTCTATAATTTTAAATTTTGGCGAAGCCCCTAGTATTCAGAAGACCGAGTTCAGGGCACTATCCACGCCTAGGCCGGACAAAGCCAGCTCCTCGCTCTAAGCGGCATAAGTCTTTAGGGACTCGAAACCTCTCGAACAGCGACCAACTCTCGCCCTATCATGACGGTCAGTTTTAGCTTTCTCTACTGAGGTGCTTAACCCAGCTCAACCGGGGCACAATCGCAGTAGTTCTCCCAGTGCTACCTTAGCCGATATAACGAAACGTAAGGTACCAAAACATGGTAGCCGGGAAAACCCAACTATTGACCCAAGACATGATTCGGAGCTGATGCATATAATGCTATAAGTTCGGGGTGCCGCACTCGTGAGAGTGTTCGAACTTCTCACACCATATTCTGGGGTACTTAAGCCCGTGGTGTATTGGCCGTACCAAAGTGTACGGTTGCATAATGTCATAACTGAACATATTTACATAAAAAATGAATGCAATAATAGACAAGAGCTATATATTGTTTATTAAAAGGCTGCTGTGAAAGTAGAACGATACAAATAGTGTGATAAGCAAGAGATGGGATTATTTGACATGTCCCCCTCCAGGGGCAAGCTGCGAGACTTTATGTAATACAAGTATTTAGCTTGTTATAGAGACCACCTGGACATTCGACGTAGCTTTCTGCCTCCCTGGCTGTTGCATCGTGTGTTCGGCGATTGTACTGCCGGATAGGCCTTCCGGAGAGTGGAGTCCTGAAAGTAAGAGAAAAAAAGAATGGCAAAATCGGGAGCCCCTAGTGCGATTGAGCCGCATTTTGGGCGTGCCGTGGTTGTGCCCCTCCCCTTATGCCCATGGTATTTCCAGAGCGTAATTATGTACGCGTAGTACTGGTTTCGCAAGTTCGCGAGGGCTAGGGTTGGGGCCGCATTGCTACGCTTGCTCGGAACGTGCCATGCGGTCTTGTTGTAGGTTACTCCGAGTGCGCTTGATGGTGTCCGGACGTTTAATAGCCGGACTGGAGAATTGCCTTGAGAGGCTACTTTGTACTTCCGCCGCGAGGGCCGCCATATGCTCCTCCGTTTGGAGAGAGCGTTCGGTGTTTCCATTGACCGTAATGACTCCTCGAGGGCCTGACATCTTGAGCTTGAGGTATGCGTAGTGCGTCACCGCATTGAACTTTGCAAATGCGGTTCGTCCGAGCAGCACGTGATAGCCACTGCGGAACGGGACTATGTCGAAGATTAACTCCTTGCTTTGGAAATTATCCGGGGATCCGAAGACCACTTCGAGTGTAACTGAGCCTGTACAGTTGGCCTCTACACCTGGTATGACGCCTTTAAAGGTCATCTTTGTGGGTTTAATCGTTGAGGGATCTATGCCCATTTTTCGCACTGTATCCTGATAAAGCAGGTTCAGCCTGCCGCCGCCGTCCATAAGGACTCTAGTGAGGTGAAATCCGTCAATGATTGGGTCTAAAACCAATGCGGCGAATCCGCCGTGGCGGATGCTAGTGGGGTGGTCCCTTCGATCAAAAGTGATCGGGCAGGAGGACCACGGGTTGAACTTTGGGGCGACTGGCTCCAACGCATATACGTCCCTGAGAGCATGCTTCCGCTCCCTTTTGGGGATGTGGGTCGCGTATATCATGTTCACCGTCCGCACTTGTGGGGGAAAGCCCTTCTGTCCCCTATTGTTCGGTGGCTGGGGCTCCTCCTCGTCATTGCTATGCAGCCCCTTGTCTCTGTTTTCGGCACTTAACTTGCCTGCCTGCCTGAACAGCCAACAATCCCTATTGGTGTGATTGGCTAGTTTTTCGGGGGTGCCGTGTATCTGGCACGAGAGATCGAGTATTCGGTCCAAACTGGACGGGCCCGGAGTATTTCTTTTAAATGGGTCTTTCCGCTGACCGGGTTTAAAGCCTGTGAATCCGGCATTAACTGCCGTATCCTCAGCATTGTCGCCGTTAATGCGGTGCTTGTGCTTGTTGCAATGCGACCTGCCATTGCTGTCCTTGGTATCCGAATTACCAGGGCTCTTGGTCATGTTATTACTACGAGCAAGCTAGCTTTCTTCTCCCACGCAAAAGCGGGTCATGAGTGTTGTGAGGGCTGCCATGGATTTTGGCTTTTCCTGTCCTAGGTGCCGGGCAAGCCATTCGTCACGGATGTTATGTTTGAAGGCTGCTAGGGCCTCTGCATCAGGACAATCGACTATTTGATTTTTCTTGGTTAGGAACCGTGTCCAGAATTGTGTGGCTGATTCCTCTGGCTGCTGAATTATGTGGCTTAGGTCATCGGCGTCTAGTGGTCGCACATAGGTGCCCTGGAAATTGTCGAGGAATGTGGCTTCGAGGTCCTCCCAGCAACCAATCGACTCTGCTGGCAAGCTGTTAAGCCAATGCCGAGCTGGTCCTTCAAGCTTGAGTTGGAGGTATTTGATAGCATGTAGATCATCACCGCGGGCCATGTGGATATGAAGGAGATAATCCTCGATCCATACCGCAGGATCTGTTGTGCCATCGTATGATTCGATGTTTACGGGTTTAAAACCCTCAGGGATTTGATGATCCATTACTTCATCTGTGATGCATAGTGGGTGTGCAGTGCCTCTGTACTGGGCTATATCACAACGTAGCTCAAATGAGCTTTGTTTGCTGTGTTCGACCTGGCCGGATTTGCCATATCCGGCATGACGGTTATCATCACGTGTCGTGGGGCGCCCACGCGATCTGTAGATCGATCTTGTTTGCCTTGCCTTGTCCTCTAATATGTCTTGCAGGTCTGGCGCATTTCCCCGTGCCTTGGTATTTTTTGAGCGACGCTGGGGTGCGGCTTGAGTGGATGGCCGAGAGGCCTCTCTATAGCGGCCACGAGGTGTTCGGTCGGCCGCGTCGTGCGCTGGTGATGTAGGTTTAGGTGCTTCCTCCTCTAATCGGGGTAGCAGCCTGCACTTTGGGTAGCTCTTGGAGGGGCATTCAAGTTCGTACTCTTCGGCCGCAAGGACTTCAGTCCATCTGTCGGCTAGCAAGTCTTGGTCAGCTCTAAGCTGCTGCTGTTTTTTCTTGAGGCTGCTCGCTGTGGCCATAAGCCTGCATTTGAAACGCTCTTGTTCGACGGGATCCTCAGGCACGACAAATTCGTCGTCGTTGAGGCTTGCCTCATATTCGGAGGGAGGCATGTAATTATCGTCCTCTACCTCTCTGTCTGCCGCTCTCTCATGAGGGCTGGCTTCTCCATCCTCCTATGCTGAATCCTGCTGGAGGGGGTTGTCTTCGGCACTGTCCGGGGTGTTATTATCTCCCGTGCCGGAATCGCCGTTTTTGCTTTGGCGGGATTTAGAGCGGCGCCGCTGACGCCGGCGCTTAGGCTGCTTCTTGGAGGGGTCATCCTCCGTTGTTCCATCGTCATTCCCTTCTTTTGGGGTGTCCACCATGTATATGTCGCATGACGAGGTGGCCTTCCTGTGCCCTATATGCGCTGGTTCTTGGTCGTCTCCTGCATCGGCGTCCATACCGTCGATGTATTCAGAGTGGAAGTCGAGCATGTCGGTTAAATCATCGACAGTGGCTACGAAGTGGGTGGTGGGTGGGCTTTGTATTTCTTCATCGTCCGCATCCCAACCTTGCTGACCATAGTCCGTCCAGGGCTCTCCTGATAAAGAGAGAAACTTTAGTGAATCCAGAATGTCGCCGAAGGGCGAGTGCTGAAAGATGTCTGCGGCGGCAAACTCCATGATCGGCGCCCAATCGGGTTCGATTGGCAGGGGCGCGGAAGGTTTGGAGTCCGGAGCGGAGTCCAGCACCTTGGAGTCACGAGCTTCACAAAGGACAAGGCTGGTGTTCGACTCGATCGCCGTAGAGATTGCAGCCCCTGAGGCGGTGTCCAGCCACCCGTCCTCGATTGGCGCAGTCGGCTCCGAGCTATGGGTCGGAGCGGACACTGGTGCAGCTTCCTTGGCCCGCAGTGCAAAGCCACCGAATACGAAGATCTATCCGGGGAGAAAAGTCTCACCCTGGACCGCATCGTTGTTGATGATCGGAGGAGCCATCGGGCCTAAAGATGACGACACAGAGGAACTCTCAATGAAAGCACCAATGTCGGTGTCAAAACCGGCGGATCTCGGGTAGGGGGTCCCGAACTGTGCGTCTAGGCGGATGGTAACAGGAGACAAGGGACACAATGTTTGTACCCAGGTTCGGGCCCTCTCGACGGAGGTAAAACCCTACTCCTGCTTGATTAATATTGATGATATGGGTAGTACAAGAGTAGATCTACCACGAGATCAGAGAGGCTAAACCCTAGAAGCTAGCCTATGGTATGATTGTTCGTGCTACGGAATAAAACCCTTTGGTTTATATAGACACCAGAGAGGGCTAGGGTTACACAGAGTCGGTTACAATGGGAGGAGATCTACATATCCGTATCGCCAAGCTTGCCTTCCATGCCAAGGAAAATTCGATCCGGACACGAGACGACGTCTTCAATCTTGTATCTTCATAGGCCAGGAGTCCGGCCAAAGGTTATAGTTTGGCCATCCGGACACCCCCTAATCCAGGACTCCCTCACCTTCCTTGACGGATTGCATTGATGAAAGGGAGTGGTCAAAGTTGGAAGAAAATGAATTTGAGTCTTTTATGAGTAAGCTCAAGGGTAAATCCAAGAAGCACTTCGTGGCTCCCTTGGAACAACTTGGTGAAGACAATGACATGATCGAGGCTCACGAAGAAACCATCTCTAAGATGGAAGAGCATAGTCGTGACTACGCCAATGAGATATCGGATCTCTCTAATGCGCTTGAGGAAGAGTGTGGTCATCATTTGGCTCTTGAGGAGCCACACAACGATGATCATGCTACATTAAAGAAAGATCTTGATCATGCTCTTGTTGTATCTCATGTGCTGAATTCTGAGAAGGCTAAACTTGGGGTTGACCATGCTAGACTCAAGGAGGAGTTTTATATACTTGACAAGGCTCACAAGGCCTTGAAGAGTGCTCATGCAAGCCTCAAAGAGTCTCATGATCAACTCCAAGTGAAGCTAACCAAGGAGAAAGCCACATTTCCACATGGTCCGGTCTATGATGAGCAAATCGGATTTACCCTAATCATTCTGGGATACGCTCTAGAAACTGCAGCTTTCACACTAAACAGGGTACCATAAATATCCGTAGACAAGACACCACATGAGATGTGGATTGGGAAGAGTCCCAGTTTGTCTTTTCAAAAGATTTGGGGTTGTGAAGCATTTGTCAAGCGACTTATGTCAGACAAGCTTACACCTAAATTGGATAAATGCATATTTGTGGGATGTCCGAGGGAAACCTTGGGATATAGCTTCTACAACTGGGAAGAGAACAAAGTGTTTGTTGCTTGAAACGGGGTTTTCCTTGAGAAAGAGTTTCTCAGTCAGGAGGCCAGTGGGAGGACGGTCCGACTCAAAGAAATTCGAGGACCACTCAGGGACGGCTCGGTTGGTGATGAGATCATACCGGAGTTAGTCAGGGAACCTGTAGTGGAAGCGGCACCGGAACCACGGAGGTCGGAAAGATTGCGCAGAGTGCGTGATGTATTGTTGCTAGAAAGCGAGGAGCCGGCCACGTGTGCGGAAGCGATGGTGAGCCCAGATTCCGAGGCATGGTTGGAGGCCATGAGATCTGAGTTAAAGTCCATGGATGAGAATCAAGTTTGGGACTTGGTTGATCCGCCGCCTGGCGTAACGGCCATTGGTTGCAAATGGGTCTTTAAGAAGAAAACCGATGTGGATGGAAATGTTCAGATCCACAAAGCTTGGCTTTTCGCTAAGGGTTACGGACAAGTTCAAGGAATTGACTACGACGAGACTTACTCGCCGGTAACGATGCTAAAATCGGTGAGGATCATACTAGCTATAGCTGCATATTTTGATTACGAGATATGGCAGATGGATGTCAAAACGGCTTTCCTACATGGAAGTTTAACCGAGGACGTGTATATGATACAGCCCGAGGGTTTTGTCGATCCGACCAACACTAGTAAGGTATGCAAGCTCAAGAGATCCATTTCTGGGTTGAAGCAAGCATCTTAGAGTTGGAACATTCATTTTGATGAGGTCGTCACTGGTCTCGGTTTCATCAAAAGCAAAGAGGACTCTTGTTTATACAAGAAGTTAAGTGGGAGCTCGATATTGTTGTAGATCTTGTATGTGGATGACATATTGTTGTTTGGGAACAATGTTTCGATGCTAAACTCGGTCAAGGAATCATTGAATAACAAGTTTTCGATGAAAGACCTTGGTGAGGCAGTGTATATTTTAGGCATTAAGATCTATAGAGATAGATCGAGGAGGCTGCTCGGCTTAAGCCAGATCACGTACATAGATAAATTGTTGAAGCGGTTCAACATGAGTGAGGCAAAGAAAGGGTTCTTGCTACTCTCATATGGTATAAGGCTAAGCGAGACTCAGAGTCCTTCGACATCTGATGAGCGAAGCATGATGAGTAGGATTCCGTATGCCTCGGCAATCGGATCCATCATGTATGCCATGGTATGTACAAGGCCTGGTGTTGCTTTTGCAATAAGCCTAACAAGCAGATACCAGGCCAACCCATGTGAGAGTCACTGGGCAACGGTAAAGACTATTTTGAAGTACCTGAAAAGGACTAAAGAGATGTTCCTAGTTTATGGAGGTGAGGAAGAGCTCGTCGTAAGGGGTTACGCCGATGCTAGTTTCCAAATTGACAGAGATGATTCTCGATCACAGTCCAGATTCGTGTATGTCCTGAACGGAGGATCAGTGCACTGGATGAGTTCCAAGCAGGATACGGTGGCCGATTCTACCACAGAAGCCGAATACATTGCGGCTTGTGAAGCTGCAAAGGAAGGTGTTTGGATCCGGCATTTTCTGGATGATCTTGGTATTTTCCCAGCCTCGGTGAAACCGTTGGACCTTTATTGTGATAATTCTGGTGCCATCGCACAAGCCAAGGAGCCGAGGAATCACCACAAAGTCAGACATATAGATCGGAAATATCACCTGATACGAAACATCGTAAAGAATGGTGATGTAGAGTTATGCAAGATTCACACAAATGCAAATGTTGCAGATCCGTTGACTAAGCCGCTTCCACAACCCAAGCATGAGGGGCACGTTAGAGCTATGTGCATTCAATGTCTATTTGATTGACTCTAGTGCAAGTGGGAGACTGTTGGAGATATTCCCTAGAGGCAATCATGTATGATGTTATTTCCTATGTGTTTATGAATAAAGATAGTCCTTGGACATTATCAATGATGTGTATCGGCAAGTACGTGACTTGTTTGTGGGACTATGCATTGTATGGTGATCGTCCTAAAAGGTCCCTAGTCGAAAGGGCTGTGTGGACACGCAGCCGACTAGACTAGCATATGACACGGTCGATGGCTTGGTCTCACTGGCCATGGAGCATTGGATGCTAACCAGATAATATGGACTTGGAAAGTCTGGTCGGATTCGACATAGTCGGATCCGAGTTGAGATAAGGTCTGAGTCGGACAGACCCAACTATGAGACGCAGCGATATGTCATCTGTGAGTCTCTAGTACAACATACGTTCTATGTCTTAAGACCTGAGCTGACGCATGTACTCAGGATGGTGACAGACTTGCTTTGGGCCGACCAAATGCTACTCCATGACTGGGGAGTTACAAAGGTAGGTTTCGGGTTTGTCCAGTCCCATGCCGCGAGACATGGTCGAGCAAGATGGGATTTGCCCCTCCGATAAGGAGAGATATACTCTGGGCCCCTCGTGTGATCCGACCAGGATAAGCATGGCCATGCGACATGGATTATGAGATAATCTAGTTTGTGGTCGGTATCACTGGAACGAGAAAGAGGTCGGGCTACCACAAGGATGACAAACTCGCCTTGAGCCCGACAACATATATCGTGAGGCAAAGGGAACAGAAGTGTGACACGTTGTACAGGTTCGCCTAACCTGCTTCATTTATCTTGGTGTTCGGCATGCCTTGCTAGAGGCCTCTACCAACCGTGCAGTTCGGAGGTCATCCGAACTATGACCAAGCTGACTTGAACCTAAGGGGTCGCGCGCTTAAGGGAAGGAACCTACGAGGTCGGATACGAGGACACTGGTTGGATGTGATCCGATCTGTATTCGGATTGTGGCCGAGTAGACTTGTGGGCTTTAGGGTCCGTGCGAGGCCCAAGTGTTGAGCCCGCGACGGACGCCTATATAAAGTGAAGGTGCGGCACACTCATGTGATTGATCGCTTCGGCGCTGTGACTAGGGTTTGCATGTGTTGCGAATAGCCACCTCCACTCGCCGCCGATTGTGTGATCGGACCTAGCAGTCCACTGCATGGTGTTCCTCCTGCATGCGTGGATACCGTTAGAGGCGGTGCATTTGCGCTGCTCTGGCGAACTTGTGCGTGGGATCGGACAACCGGCTGTTTGAGGGAGATCGAACGAGGAGGAGATGATCCACGTGGACGCGCTACCTCAACTCTACTTCCGCTGCACGGCACTGCGCGTCTAGTGGTAACAAACTGTGATCCATCTCCCGTAGCATGTTCTTGGTTGTTCTGCGCGTAGGAAATTTTAATTTGCAGTCGACGCACCCTACCGTAGACCCCAACACTGGTATCAGAGCCTCTGCTATAGGATTTGGATTCAGATCGTATGCATATTAGATATGTGGAGGCGGCAGATAAGATCTGTTGTCGTTGATAAGATCGGCTATGTGCACGGTTGATGTGATCAACTACACATGGGGATCGTTGAGGCTATGTTTTCTGTCAATCGGGATCGATGAGGTCGTGACACGATCTACCCCTACCGGTCGGTCATCCGTCATCGGGGTTAACAGTGAAACGTAAATCTGAATCGGATTTGTGATGATTTCGGGATTCGGGACTGCCGTGTGCGTAGCGCCGTGTATTTCGTACCCGACACACAAACCGGTGGAATGCGATTCTATGCACAACTTTGTTTTGCAGGTTTGATGTGAATAGTATGGCTCGTGTGTATGTGATGCATGTGTGCAATTTATACGTGGCCTGTGTGTCATGTTTGTCAGCCGGCAGGAGCCAAAGTGCTATCATTATATTGTATAACGACCTGCGTGTCGACTTGTGACTCTATGTAAAATTCATTACTAGATGTAGTAGTTGGATAATAGAGATCAGGTTGGTGGCTTGGCGTCCCGGCGTGACAAACAAGATGGAGTTCCTAGATGGTCATCGGAGTCGGAGCCGACCTTGAAGAACGTCCATGAAGGAGCCATACTATTTCACAATATGTGTTTATTTGTGATTGTTATGCTTCTTTAGTTCTATGCATGTTAGAATGGTAGAATGACCCCTCATGAATATCAAGCGAATTGCAATCCCCGATGTTGCACCTTCGCACGTCAAGTACGTCTAGTGGTGGGCTCATAAAATTGAGGTGCTGCTGGATGTCCTTGAACTGAAGGGTTCATGTCGGACACGGACATGCACTGCATTAGGTTAACTTGACAAGGCTATCAAAACGGTTTTGGGCCTTGTGGCAAAGAAGGTTGGGAGCCGGGGTATGAGATACCTTCCCGACCGACAGGAGTCGTATAGAGATACGATTAGCAAGGAGTTGCTTACCGGATAGGTATGTTGGCTAGCAGTGATGCTAAAGCTCACTAGTCGCATGCGCTAGTCGGATCCTGAATCACTGAGAGTTTGCAGAGGGATGCCAACTTCAGTGGGAGTATTTCTGTTTAGGCTAGAATTACTCTACATAAACACATTGCTTAGTGATTGCATATTTTCTGTTGTAGATCAATGGCACCACCTTCTCAACCCAACTTTGCATTGAAATCAATTCTGGAAAAGGATAAACTGAATGGAACAAACTTTACCACCTGGTATAGAAATCTAAGAATTGTTCTTAAGCATGATAAAAAGGAACATGTTCTAGAGGATCCACTTCCAGAGGAACCTGCCGATAATGCTAATGCCACAACTAAGAATGCCTACCAGAAACTCGTTGATGAATCAACGGAGATCAGCTGTCTGATGCTGGCTTGTATGGAGCCCGATTTGCAACAACATTTCTAAAATGTTGAGGCTTACGGTATGATCGAGAGTCTCAAGAGCATGTTTTAGACACAGGCTAGGACCGAAAGGTTCAACGTCTGGCGATCCTTGATGGATTGCAAGGTGAAGGAAGGTGATCCACTGAGCCCACATGTGATCAAGATGATCGGATATGTGCAAGCTTTGGATCGTTTGGGCTTCCCGCTCTTGGATGAGCTGGCTACTGATGCTGTTCTGGGTTCTCTTCCACCCAGCTATGGGACGTTCATCTCGAACTATCATATGCATGGCATGGATAAGAAGCTCACTGAATTGCATGGGATGCTCAAAGTGGCAGAGCAGGATATTAAGAAAGGCACGCATCAAGTGTTGATGGTGCAGAAATCGGCTAAGTTCAAGAAGAGTTGGTCCAAGAAAAAGGCTAAGGCAAAGGGCACGGAGACGGTAACCTCTGCCGCTGCGCCGAAGTCTGGACCGGACTCGAAGACCGTTTGCTTTCACTGCAAGGAGACCGGTCACTGGAAGAGGAACTGTAGCAAGTGGCTTGCAGAGCATGGCAAGAAGGCCGGAATGCTGCTTCAGGCAAAGGTACACTTGTTGCATATGTTATAGACATTTACCTTGCTGACATACCTAGTAGCTCTTGGGTATTTGATACCGGATCGGTTGTTCATATTTGCAACTCGATGCAGGGGCTGGTAAGAACTAGGCGTGTGGCACAAGGGGAGATTGACATCAGGGTCGGCAACAAAGCAAGAGTTGCTGCGTTGGAGGTCGGCACGATGCAGCTCCAGCTTCCTTCTGGATTCATTATGGAATTGAATAATTGTTATTACATTCCTGCACTTAGTCGGAACATTATTTCTGCCTCATGTTTGATGAGTCAAGGTTATGAATTCAATTTAAAGGACAATGGTTGTTCAATATTTTTTGAATGGTATGTTCCACGGCTATGCACCCATTGTTGATGGGCTATTTATACTGAATCTAGAACAGGAACCGGTCTATAACGTGAATGTCAAGAGGCATAAGCCAAATGAGATAAATCCGACATACTTTTGGCATTGCCGGCTTGGACACATTAGTCTGAAACGCATGAAGAAGCTCCATGATGATGGGCTCCTAACTTCGTCCGACTTTGAATCGTCCGAGACATGTGAATCATGCTTGCTCAGCAAGATGACTAAGTCTCCTTTCGCAAAGAGTTGCGAGAGGGCATCTGAGCTGTTGGAACTTATACATAGTTATGTGTGTGGTCCAATGAGCACAATTGCCAGAGGTGGCTATCAGTACTTCGTGACTTTTACCGACGACTTGAGTAGATATGGATATATCTATTTGATGAGGCACAAGTCGGAGACTTTTGAAAAGTTCAAAGAGTTTCAGAATGAGGTTGAGAATCAGCTCGACAAGACTATAAAGCTTCTGCGATCTGATCGTGGAGGTGAGTACATGAGCCAGGAGTTTGATGATCATACGAAAAGTCGAGGTATAGTACCTCAGCTCACACCTCCGGGTACGCCACAGAGAAACGGCATGTCGGTACGGAGGAATAGGACCTTGTTGGACATGGTCCGGTCTATGATGAGCAAATCGGATTTACCCTTGTCATTCTGGGGATACGCTCTAGAAACTGCAGCTTTCACACTAAACAGGGTACCATCAAAATCCGTAGACAAGACACCACATGAGATGTGGATTGGGAAGAATCCCAGTTTGTCTTTTCTAAAGATTTGGGGTTGTGAAGCATTTGTCAAGCGACTTATGTCAGACAAGCTTACACCTAAATCGGATAAATGATATTTGTCGGATATCCGAGGGAAACTTGGGATATAGCTTCTACAACCGGGAAGAGAACAAAGTGTTTATTGCTCGGAATGGGGTTTTCCTTGAGAAAGAGTTTCTCAGTCAGGAGGCCAGTGGGAGGACGGTCCGACTCGAAGAAATCCGAGGACCACTCGGGGATGGCTCGGCTGGTGATGAGATCATACCGGAGTCAGTCAGGGAACCTATAGTGGAAGCAGCACCGGAACCATGGAGGTCGGAAAGATTGCGCAGAGTGCATGATGTATTGTTGCTAGAAAGCAACGAGCCGGCCACATATGCGGAAGCGATGGTGAGCCCAGATTCCAAGGCATGGTTGGAGGCCATGAGATCTGAGTTAAAGTCCAAGGATGAGAATCAAATCTGGTACTTGGTTGATCCGCCGCCTGGTGTAACAGCCATTTGTTGCAAATGGGTCTTTAAGAAGAAAACCGATGTGGATGGAAATGTTCAGATCCACAAAGCTCGACTTGTCGCTAAGGGTTACGGACAAGTTCAAGGAATTGACTATGACGTGACTTACTCGCCGGTAGCGATGCTAAAATCGGTGATGATCATACTAGCTATAGCTGCATATTTCGATTACGAGATATGGCAGATGGATGTCAAAACGGCTTTCCTACATGGAAATTTAACCGAGGACGTGTATATGATACAACCCGAGGGTTTTGTCGATCCGACTAGCACTAGTAAGGTATGCAAGCTCAAGAGATCCATTTATGGGTTGAAGCAAGCATCTCGGAGTTGGAACATTCATTTTGACGAGGTCGTCACTGGTCTCGGTTTCATCAAAAGCGAAGAGGACTCTTGTTTATTCAAGAAGTTAAGTGGGAGCTCGACAGTGTTTTTGATCTTGTATGTGGATGACATATTGTTGATCGGGAACAATGTTTCGATGCTAAACTCGGTCAAGGAATCATTGAATAACAAGTTTTCGATGAAAGACCTTGGTGAGGCAGTGTATATTTTAGGCATTATGATCTATAGAGATAGCTTGAGGAGGCTGCTCGGCTTAAGCCAGAGCATGTACAGAGATAAAGTGTTGAAGTGGTTCAACATGAGTGAGGCGAAGAAAGGGTTCTTACCACTCTCATATGGTATAAGGCTAAGCGAGACTCAGAGTCCTTCGACATCTGATGAGCGAAGCAGGATGAGTAGGATTCGTATGCCTCGGCAATCGGATCCATCATGTATGCCATGATGTACAGGCCTGATTGCTTTGCAATAAGCCTAACAAGCAGATACCAGGCCAACCCAGGTGAGAGTCACTGGGCAGCGGTAAAGACTATTTTGAAGTACCTGAAAAGGACTAAAGAGATGTTCCTAGTTTATGGAGGTGAGGAAGAGCTCGTCATAAGGGGTTACGCCGATGCTAGTTTCCAAACCGACAGAGATGATTGTCGATCACAGTCCGGATTCGTGTACGTCCTGAACGGAGGAGCAGTGCACTGGATGAGTTCCAAGCAGGATACGGTGGCCGATTCTACCACAAAAGTCGAATACATTGCGGCTTGTGAAGCTGCAAAGGAAGGTGTTTGGATCCGGCATTTTCTGGATGATCTTGGTATTTTCCCAGCCTCGGTAAAACCGTTGGACCTTTATTGTGGTAATTCTGGTGCCATGCACAAGCCAAGGAGCCGAGGAATCACCACAAGGTCAGACATATAGATCGGAAATATCACCTGATATGAAAGATCGTAAAGAATGGTGATGTAGAGTTATGCAAGATTCACACGGATGCAAATGTTGCAGATCCATTGACTAAGCCGCTTTCACAACCCAAGTCTGAGGGGCATGTTAGAGCTATGGGCATTCGATGTCTATTTGATTGACTCTAGTGCAAGTGGGAGGCTGTTGGAGATATGCCCTAGAGGCAATCATGTATGATGATATTTCCTATGTGTTTATGAATAAAGATAGTCCTTGGACATTATCAATGATGTGTATCGACAAGTACATGACTTGTTTGTGGGACTATGCATTGTCTGGTGATTGTCCTAAAAGGTCCCTAGTCAAAAGGGCTGTGTGGACGCGCAACCGACTAGACTAGCATATGACACGGTCAATGGCTTGGTCTCACTAGCCATGGAGCATTGGATGCTAACCGGATAATATGGACTTGGAAAGGTTTGGTCAGATTCGGCGTAGTAGGATCCGAGTCGAGATAAGGTCCGAGTCAGACAGACCCAACTATGAGACGCAGCGACATGCCATCTGTGAGTCTCTAGTACAACATACGTTCTATGTCCTAAGACCTGAGCTGACGCATGTACTCGGGATGGTGACAGACTTGCTTTGGGCCGACCAAACGCTACTCCATGACTGGGTAGTTACAAAGGTAGGTTTCGGGTTTGTCCAGTCCCATGCTGCGAGACATGGTCGAGCAAGATGGGATTTGCCCCTCCGATCAGGAGAGATATACTCTGGGCCCCTCGTGTGATCCGACCAGGATAAGCATGGCCATGCGACAGGGATTATGAGATAATCCAGTTTGTGGTCGGTATCACTGGAACGAGAAAGAGGTCGGGCTACCACAAGGATGACAGACTCGCCTTGAGCCCGACAACATATATCGTGAGGCAAAGGGAACAGAAGTGTGACACATTGTACAGGTTCGCCTAACCCGCTTCATAGTCTGCTTGGTGTTCGGCATGCCTTGCTAGAGGCCGCTACCAACCATGCAGGTCGGAGGTGATCCGAACTGCGACCAAGCTGACTTGAACCTAAGGGGTCGCGCGCTTAAGGGAAGGAACCTACGAGGTCGGATATGAGGACACTGGTCGGATGTGATCCGATCTGTATTCGGATTATGACCGAGTAGACTTGTGGGATTTAGGGTCCGTGCGAGGCCCAAGTGTTGAGCCCGCGACGGACGCCTATATAAAGTGGACTTGCGGCACACTCATGTGATTGATCGCTTCGGCACTGCGGCTAGGGTTTGCAGCGTTGCGAATAGCCACCTCCACTCGCCGCCGACTGTGTGATCGGACCTAGCAGTCCGCCGCACGGTGTTCCTCCTGCACGCGCGGATACCGTTAATGGTGGTGCACCTGTGCTGCTCCGGCGAACTTGTACGTGGGATCGGACGACCGGCTGTTCGAGGGAGATCGGACGAGGAGGAGATGATCCATGCGGGCGCGCTGCCTCAACTCTACTTCCGTTGGACGACACTGCACGTCTAGCGGTAACAAACTGTGATCCATCTCCCGCAGCATGTTCTTGGTTGTTCTGTGCATAGGGAATTTTAATTTGCAGTCGACGCACCCTACCATAGACCCCAACAAGTACATTGAATGGTCTATTTGGATTCCTAAGACCCTTGTTGCTAACATCAAAGGACCCATTACAAAATGGGTACCTAAAATCAAGCATTGATCTCTTGTAGGTGTTTGCTTCCGGTGGGGGATCATGGTTGCTCGATAGTGGAGCTACAAATCATATGACCGAAAGCAAGGACTTGGTGGTGGACATGCATAAAGTTTCATCTATGCCCACCAATGTCGAATGGGGTGATGCTTCATCTTCTAAGGTATTGGGTCTTGGCAACGTTGTCATTTCTCATGATCCCACGATCGAGAAAGTCATGCTTGTTGAGTCCCTTGCATACAACTTACTTTCCGTTCGTCAACTTGCACTCATGGGCTTTGCCACTTTATTTGATATTGATACTGTGGCCCTCTTGTGGAGCAAGACTCTTAAAGTAGCCTTTGTTGGGCATGTTGAGAACGGTCTTTATGTGATTAACTTTTCAGAGCAGCCCACTAAGACCGCGACATGCCAAATGGCTAAAGTTGACGTGGGATGGCTTTGGCATCGCCGTTTGGCCCACGTCAATATGAGATCTTTGCAAAGTCTTCTCAAGGGGGACCATGTCCGTGGACTAACAAATGTTAGTTTTGCCAAAGATCGTTCTTGCAGTGCTTGCATCGAAGGAAAGCTACATGAGAAGGCTCCCTCCCACGACTATCATCTACTCGAAGAGGCCCTTGGAGCTCCTTCACTTGGATCTCTTTGGGCCTCCATCCTTTTATAGTCTTGGGGGTAGAAAGTATTGCTTTGTAATTGTGGATGATTACTCAAGATACACTTGGGTATTTTTCTTCAAGAGGAAGAGTGAGATCCAACAAACCGTCATCGACTTTGCAAATGAAGCTCAACGTCAACACAATGCAAAGATCTTGACAATAAGAAGTGAAAATGGCACCGAGTTCAAGAACTACACCTTGGATGAGTTTCTTAGTGATGAGGGGATCAAGCATCAATATTCCGCGCCTTACACCCCTCAACAAAATGGTGTAGTGGAGAGGAAGAACCAGACGTTGACGGACGCGGCAAGGACCATGATGGCGGAGTTCAAGTCTCCCTACAACTTTTGGGCCGAAGCCATCAACACCGCTTGTCATGCATCCAATCGGCTCTATCTCCGCAAAGGCTTGAACAAGACTCCATATGAGATACTCACTGGTAACAAGCCCAACTTCAAGTATTTCTGGGTGTTTGGGTGTAAGTGTTTCAGTCTCAAGAAAGGTGTTCGTTTGTCTAAATTTGAGGCTAGGGCTCATGAGGGCATATTTGTTGGTTATGCTACAAACTCTCATGCTTACCGTGTCCTCAACAAGTCCACGGGATTCATTGAGGAGACGTGTAACGTGGATTTTGACGAGAATAACGGCTCCCAAGTGGAGAAAAGTGGTACTTGTGATGTAGGTGATGAAATTCCTCCCAAGCCATAAGAAGAATGGGTGTTGGTTTGAAAGTGCAACTATCCCTAGGTGGTTTTGGTAATTCCTAACAACATATAGCTCATTGAGCTAATACTATTCCAAGACAATTATTTCAGGAAAGCTCAATGAATGGCATGGCATGGATGAGAAAAGTGGATCCCTCAAAATGCTAAGGATAAAAGGATTGGCTCAAGCTTCAAGCTCAAGACTCTACATTTTATATTTTAGTGATCCAAGATCACATTGAGTCTATAGGAAAAGCCAATACTATCAAGGAGGGATGAGGTGTTGCTTACTGAGGTTCTTGCTTCATAGTGCTTAGTGATATGCTCCAAAACCCTCAACTACTTTTCCACATCCACATATGACCTAAACCCAAAAGTCAAACTCGGCCCCACCGATTCTTTCTATCCGGCGCCACCGAGTTCAGATGTCATAGCCACTTCCACAAACCCTAGGCAAATCGGTCTTTCCGATAGGGATGTCGGTCTCACCGAGATGGGATTGTAATATCTCTGTTTCCTTTTCGTAACATTTCGGTCCCACCGAGATGAGCGATCGGTCCCACTGAGATTGCAATATAAACTCTCTGTTTCCTTTTCATAACATTTGGGTCTCACCAAAAAGAGCGAACCGGTCCCACCGAGTTTACTTGACCAACTCTCTGGTTAGCTTATTACCAAAGTGGGTCTCACCGAGTTTGTGTAATCGGTCTCACCGAGATTACGTTATGCCCTAACCCTAACCATATCGGTCCTACCGAGTTGCATGTTGGTCCCACCGAAAATCCTACGGTCACTAGGTTTACTAAATCAGTCTGACCGAGTTTGTTGATTCGGTCCCACCAAGATTGGTAAATTGTGTGTAACGGTTAGATTTTATGTGGAGGCTATATATACCCCTCCACCCACTCTTCATTCGTGGAGAGAGCCATCAGAACAAACCTACACTTCCAGCTTACCATTTCTGAGAGAGAACCACCTACACTTGTGTTGAGGCCAAGATATTCCATTCCTACCATATGAATCTTGATCTCTAGCCTTTCCCAAGTTGCTTTCCACTCAAATCCTCTTTCCACCAAATCCAAATCCTGTGAGAGAGAGTTGAGTGTTGGGGAGACTATCATTTGAAGCACAGGAGCAAGGAGTTCATCATCAACACACCATTTGGAGAGTGGTGTCTCCTAGATTGGCTAGGTGTCACTTGGGAGCCTCCGACAAGATTGTGGAGTTGAACCAAGGAGTTTGTAAGGGCAAGGAGATCGCCTACTTCGTGAAGATCTACCGCTAGTGAGGCAAGTCCTTCGTGGGCGACGACCATGGTGGGATAGACAAGGTTGCTTCTTCATGGACCCTTCATGGGTGGAGCCCTCCGTGGACTCGCGCAGCCGTTACCCTTGGTGGGTTGAAGTCTCCATCAACGTGGATGTACGATAGCACCACCTATCAGAACCACGACAAAAACATCCGTGTCTCCAATTGCGTTTGAATTCTCCAAACCCTTCCCTTTACATTCTTGAAAGTTGCATGCTTTACTTTCCGCTGCTCATATACTCTTTGCATGCTTGCTTAAATTGTGTTAAAATTTCTTGACTTGTTCTAAGTTAGCTAAAATCTGTCAAATACTAAAATTGGGAAAAGGATATGTTTTTATTTGGTCAAGTAGTCTAATCACCCCCCCTCTAGACATACTTTCGATCCTACAAGTGGTATCAGAGCTCTGGTCTCCATTTGCTTTGATTTCCATAGCTTTTGGTGGTCATAGCCTTGGTTTCACAACCTAGGAGAGTATGGCGCCTAGCGAGGGAAATTATCACCGTAGAGGTCCTTATTTTGATGGTACTAATTTTGCTAGTTGGAAGCACAAGATGAAAATGCATATTCTCGGACATAACCCCGCCGTTTGGGCTATTGTATGTATTGGCTTGCAAGCTGAATTCTTTGATGGGAGAGAACTGAACCGTGAAGCTAGCGCGCATGAGTTGAAGATGCTGCAATACAACGCTCAAGCTTGTGATATCCTCTTCAACAGATTGTGCCCCGAAGAATTCAATAAAATCAGCCATCTTGAGAATGCAAAGGAAATTTGGGATACTTTGATTGATATGCATGAAGGTACCGACTCCGTCAAGGAATCCAAGTTGGACGTGCTTCAAAGTCAACTTGACAAGTTCAAAATGAAGATGGTGAAGGTGTCGCCGAAATGTACTCTAGGCTTGCTCTTATCACAAATGAGATTGCCGGCTTAGGAAGTGAAGAGATGACCGACAAATTCATCATCAAGAAGATCCTAAGAGCCTTGGATGGAAAATATGATACCGTGTGCACATTGATCCAAATGATGCCCAATTACAAAGATATCAAGCCAACGGAAGTCATTGGAAGAATTGTTGCTCATGAGATGTCACTCAAGGATAAGGATGAACTTCACAACATGTCAAGTGGTGCTTACAAAGCCTCATGTGAAGCCCCCACATCATCAAGTGAGAAACAAACCTTCAATGAAGAATTGAGCTTAATAGTGAAGAACTTCAACAAGTTCTACAAGAGTAGAAGCAAAGAGAAAAGCTCCAAGTCAAGATCCTACAATGACAAAAGATCTTCTAGTCGAGAGCGTAATTGCTACAATTGTGGAAGACCCGGACACTATTCCAATGAGTGTACGACACCCTACAAAAGAAGAGAAGAATCACCTAAAAGGAGAAGTAGAAGCGAAGAATCACCACCAAGAGAGAGGAGGAGTAGAGACGATCGTTATGAACAAAGAACATCCCGGAGAAGCAAGGATTCGGAAAGGAAGGACAAGTCATCAAGGAGCTACACAAAACGAAGACATCAAGCTCATGTTGGTGAATATGTTTCCGACTCTGACTCCGACAATCACTCCAAGAGAAGCTATCACTCCGACTCCGAATATACTCATGATGAAGGTGTTGCCGGTCTAGCACTTGTGTCAACCAACTCCTACGACATATTTGATTCACCAAATGAAGGACTTGGAAGATGCTTCATGGCTAATGGCCCGAAGGTAACACACCCCGAGTATGTTGATTTCAATAGTGATGAAGATGACTTGTTAGGTGATGATGATTTACTTGTTGACAACTCTAGTGATGAATACTATGATGAAACGTCAATTAATCATGCTAATCAAGATAAAACGAATGACAATGATAAGGAGAAGATTGAGCTCCTAACTAAAGAACTAAACACTCTTAAGTTAGCTCATGAAACTATCTTAGGAGATCACCGAGAACTTTTAAGGACTCATGAGAAGTTACGCTTTGAAAAGCTCAACCTTGAGCAAGAGCATGAGTTCTTAAAGGCAATCAATGATGATCTTCGTAAGAAAAGTTCTTCTTACATTGCCAAGCGTTTACTCTTATCTACTTACATGCCTCAAGTCAAGAGTAGTAACAAGAACAAGAAGGTTTCTTCCTCTAGTAGTAACAATGATCATGCTAAATCCAATATTGTTGCTCCTAGTAGTTCTCTTGATTCCACTAATGATTCTCTTAGCCAAGTTACACTTGAGCAAGAAAATAGCTTATTGAAGGAAATTATTGTCACGCCCAATATGCGACCCTATCCAAAAGGAACTCGAAGGTCCCACCAAGGATAGACCCGCATATTGAAACGCTTTTGCAAGGTGGATATTGACGGTGTCCTGGACTAGAGGGTACTCAATGCGTCGTCCCCCCATCAGTTGGATTGGGCCGAGGACCCCCATGGCTGTATACTCATGGGCCAGTCCGGACAGCTGCCGCATACAAGGAAGAATCAACAAGACTTGGCGATCAAGACAAGGACTCCTCCCCCACCGGCGTATTTGGCTAGGACTCTTGTTATCCTAGGCCTCTGGTGCATTATATAAACCGGGGCCAGGCTAGTCGATAGACATATACAACAACAATCATACCATAGGCTAGCTTCTAGGGTTTAGCCTCTCTGATCTCACGGTAGATCAACTCTTGTACTACCCATATCATCAATATTAATCAAGCAGGAGTAGGGTTTTACCTCCATCAAGAGGGCCCAAACCTGGGTAAACATTGTGTCCCTTGCCTCCTGTTACCATTGATCCTAAGACGCACTGCTTGGGACCCCCTACCCGAGATCCGCCGGTTTTGACACCGACATTGGTGCTTTCATTGAGAGTTCCACTGTGTGATCGGCGAAAGGATCAATGGCTCGACTGCAGGTCAACTGCGACGTCGGCTTCTTCCTCACCAGCTCGACTGGTCACCTTGGCTTGACCGAGGACTGCGCCCTACCTCCGATCGTCATGTTCGGATGAAGGCCTTCATCAACACCAACTCTGATCTCTATCAAGATCATGGAGGAGTCATCTATGGAGCTCGGGGGCTCAATGTCAACATTGCCCTCAGGCGACCGTGCTGTTTTTCTGGACAACAAACTTGTATCCGCCGCCACCACCTCCTCGAGTGTCGCTTAAACGATTACTTCGGTGGGATTATGCGGAATTAAGTCTACAACAACCCGGCAAAAATTTCGTCAAGTTCCAATGGAGGAATCTCCTGCAATCTCCGATATACTGGAGCCCTGTTGAATCTGGACGAGCATCCGGATGAGTTTAGGGCGTGGTATCCAGCATCTAGGTCGGATGTCCTTTGGAGAATCCAACCGTTGATTTGCTGCAGAATTCCCATATCTAGCACCTGCCAAAAATTCAGCTTGATCCGACCATCCAAACTCCGAGGAACTTCCGATTAGTGCATCACTTTTTGGATCTGTTTTCTGCACGAGAACGAATCCGACCCGAATTCATCTTCTTTATGAACGGGATCTCGGACATCCTTTTTGAAGGAAGTTTTCGTATAGGGTGTTGTGTTTTATTCTCAAACACATCCCAGTAGTATCAAAAGTATTCTTACAATACGAACTTCATTGTCGCGCCGGTGTCAAACCAGCCCGACAACATCACTCCACGGCGGCCGACCTGCGTTAGACACGTCGTCGCTTTGTTGAGCCGAGCTCAATTTCTTCGGATCATCATCTCGGCGAGCCGAACAATAGTTCGGCATCGCGAAGGATAAATCGTCACCAACATCGCCGCCCCACGGATTACACGGAGCGGGCACACCTGCATCACCACACGGTCACATCATCAAGCCGGCATCGACCACGTCACGACCTGCATCGCTGGACCGGGGGCTTCATCATCTCTTCATCAACCTACTCCGGAGACTTCGGCATCGCTGGCCGACCAGCTCCGTCACGTTAGCTGGACCGAGGGCTTTGCCTCGGCGAGCCAACCTTTGCCAGCTTCACCATGCCGTTGCTTTATCGCCTATCAAGCGATAGGTGTGCGGATCGAGTCCCAATTTTGTGAATCACCTTTCTTCGGATTTCTACAACAAATAAGCCAGGTGCTATTAATCCTAGTATTTTTTGCTTGTTAGGGTTCATTTTTCCCATTGAATTATTACTCTGGTTTGTCCGTCATATGTATGTAGGTCTATCAAATGGTGGCCGCATTAACGACGGTCGCATGGTGGTTCGGTCAGTTTCCATACATAGTCCGGCGAACGCCACATCCGGAACTCGAACCGACCTGTGAATTCAGGCCTTGCCATGCCCTTACCGCATCATGCCGCCGCCCTGCATCGACATTGACTTCGGCGCCAGGCCATATTTCTTTTATTACTCACTTTGCATAAATTATTTGTTATGCAATGATTTTTTATTATTATTACTATTATCTCCGGTTTGCACTATTTTTTTGTGCACAGGAAAATGATCCAGCCGGACTATATCCTTTGGCGTCACCTCGGCTAGACGGGGGGCCAGGGACTTCGGCATCACCCTGCCGTCCTGCATTGCCCGTGCTATGTCACCACTTCGGAGTGCCGAGCTCTTTGCTCCGCCACCTCGGGACTGGCTCGGGGATGGAACCTTGTCCCGCATCAAGCTCGGACCGCGTCATCAATACCGAACACATTAACCAGCTAAGTTGTCTTCATGCTCAAAGTTTTAAATTTTTAACCTGTGTTCGGCTCAGCCAAGCATTATACTTTTTTGGAAAAAAGTTGCTTGTAAAAATTTCCTTGTCTAAACTTTGTTTGTGACGTGCAAATTCAAATACCCCGTTTACTTGGGGGCTTCCTTCATGAAGCTTTTTCCTCTTGCATATGGTTATACTTGTACGGCTTCGTTCCTTGTTCGTGTATTACGCCACAATATGCACCATATTGACTTAAGCGATTTGCAAGCTGGGTTGCCTGGCTCCTGTGCTTACCCCTACGTTCCCGATTGTTCGGCTAGGGAGTAAAGGGAGCACCTCTGCGATTGTCACGATCGGGTCACCCGAGCCGGACCTCAGACTGGGTGAAGCCGAAAGTTAGCGCTCTTATTGTTTTCAATCATGGTCGGCACACAACGGAACTCGTGAGTACAAAAAATCTATTGCACAAGTCTCGTAATAACAATGAGCACCGAAGAAAGGTATCGGTGGGGGTACTATTTTATTCGAAGATGCTTCTTACTCTTCATAGTAATATAGCATAAGTTCCCTGAGCGCGCTTCGTCTGTTACAGCCTTATGGCCTGATTGCATGGTTATTGGAAACACCATAGATATTCTCGACAGATGGAGTACATAACACTTTTCGGTCCTTGACCAAAGAGGGAGAAGCCGACGGTCGGTTAAGAGGCGTTTAAAGTTCGGTTGAACATAGATATGATATAAGTACTTCGGTACATGCAATCATTCTTTTCCCCAAGTCACTTGAGGGCTCTTAAATTTATATGAGCCGTTTTATGCTGACCCGCTTGAAGTTTTGAGATAGGATGTGTCATGTTAAAGCACGGCAGAAGCACCTTTTTTTTCTAAAGTCCAATTTTCGGATTGGCACCGAACACTTGATCTAGTTCGGACATTATCCTTTTGAATAAGTTTTTTGGCTTTTTAAGCCCATGGCACTTTTAAACTATTTGTGTGTTTTCAGCACAAGTCTCGCAGTGCAACGCCGGACACCTTTAGAGATTCGGCAAAAAATATTCTCGGATATTTCTATATATGCATCGGTTTCAAATTGTGTCTTTGGTCAATAGTTGGGTTGCCCGGCTCCTGCGCTTGCCTCCTATGTTCCACTTTGTTCGGCTAGGTGTGCAAAGGGAGAACCACTGCGATTGTGCTTCCAGCTCATATGGTTAAGCACCTCAGTGGAGAAAGCCGAAAACCGACTGTCACAATAAGCGTAAACTAGTCGTCGATCCGATGGCGGTGTTAAACGATGGGCCATTCATAACAATGGCCGAAGTGTTTACGGCTTGACCTTGACTGTCGCCGAACACTACCGGGGGCTATTAACTGGCCTCCCAAACTAAAGCCTCGATATTTTGCTCTTACGCCGGAGATGAGGTTTCATGATCATGCTTAGCATGAATACCCAAATAAAGGAACCGATAGCGGGACTATTTTCTTTGGAAGACATTTCTTCTGTTAAATAGTAATATAACATGTCTCTCTGCGTACCTTCGTTTATAAAACCGTATGGCCAGATTGCCTTGTTTGTTGTAAATCTTTGCCCTCATAAAGGCTTTATAAAGTAGGACAAACACTCCTCGGCTATTGGCCAAGGAGGTGGAAGCTGATGGTCGGTCAACAAAGTTTTGTACAATACGGATCCGAGCATTAATGACGTAAAGTACTTCGATACACAGAGTCATTACACATAATTTGTGATTTTACTATGGATATCGATCCTTAATTCGGCCTCCCATGCCCGCATTAAAGCTCGGGGGCTACTGGGCTTCGGGCTTATTATTTACAAATATTAAAGGGGCACATCGATCCCTTGATCTGGTGTTGCCACCCGACCAGTATCTCGGGGGCTACTGCATTGCCTGTTCTATGAAGAAAATTTTAAGTGCAATACAGTTTCCGAGGAGATTTTGATCCTCAGGTTGGTCGGCCGCACCCAACCTGAGTCTCGAGGACTGAGCACGCCGCTTTTTGTGTCCCGAAGTATTCTGCCGAGCTAGGACTTGATCCTCAGACCGAGTTTGCAAATCAACCTGAGTCTCAGCGGCTACGGGGATCAGCGGTCTTATGTCATCCTTCATGTGCATCTCGGGTTTAGACCGATACCCACCTTGAGGGCTACTGGCTATGTATCTCGGCAGAGAATAAATTGCACCAATCAAAAATATTGACAAAAATCGGCCCACATTGGGGTGGTGCACCACCTAGGAAGCAGTCCGGCATAAAGCTCGGGCGCTAGTGGCTGGCTCCACAGAGGGCATTTCCGGTGTTAAGATCGGCAAAACTCCTTCAAACTTCTTTGAACCAAGGTGATTTACGACACCTCGGATACAGTCCGGCGTTGGAGCTTGGATACATACTCCGACATTGGAGCTCGGATACAGTCCGACGTTGGAGCTCAGATACAGTCCGGCGTTGGAGCTCGGATACATAGTCTGGTGTTAGAGCTGGGAAGCAGTCCGGCATTGGTGCTCGGCTGCAAAAGATACCTCGAATACAGTCCGGCGTTGGAGCTCGGACGCAAGAGGACGTTGTCGCCCAGGAACAACTTCAAACCCGAGGTGTGGCATAAAAATAACAAGGCATTGATAAAGGCCGGAAACTTAAAGGGGCTCCTCGGATACCCGACGTGTAAACTCGTCGAATGCATTTCGGCGATTCTCAAGATAGAAGGTGAGAAGATTTGTTGAACCAGTTTTCAAGACCGGCAACCGAAGATGAAGAACAATTCGGAAGAATCGAGGAGCGTCCCTAACTTGAAGACCGGTTCAGGGGGCTACTGACGGTGTCCTGGACTAGGGGGTACTCAACGCGTCGTCCCCCGATCAGTTGGATTTGGCCGAGGACCCGCATGGCCGTATACTCATGGGCCAGTCCGGACAGCTGCCGCATACAAGGAAGAATCAACAAGACTTGGCGATCAAGACAAGGACTCCTCCCCCACCGGCATATTCGGCTAGGACTCTTGTTATCCTAGGCCTCTGGTGCATTATATAAACCGGGGCGAGGCTAGTCGATAGACATATACAACAACAATCATACCATAGGCTAGCTTCTAGGGTTTAGCCTCTCTGATCTCGCGGTAGATTAACTCTTGTACTACCCATATCATCAATATTAATCAAGCAGGAGTAGGGTTTTACCTCCGTCGAGAGGGCCCGAACCTGGGTAAACATTGTGTCCCTTGCCTCCTATTACCATTGATCCTAAGACGCACTGCTTGGGACCCCCTACCCGAGATCCGCCGGTTTTGACACCGACCGATATCATTACATCAACATTACATAATAGATAGGGATACATACATAAGGCATACAATGCCACATGAATACAACATCATCTTACACAAGAGCACCATCCGACTACGGATGAACACAAACAGAAACTCAAATGACATCCACCCTGCTAGCCCAGGCTGCCGATCTGGAACCTATCCCCTGATCAAAGAAGAAGTAGAAGAAGAACTCCAAAACAATCAAACATCACTCTCGCGTCATGATCATCGCATAACCTGTACCTGCAACTGTTGTTGTAGTAATCTGTGAGCCACGAGGACTCAGCAATCCCATTACCATGGGTATCAAGACTAGCAAAGCTTAATGGGAAAGGAAGGGGTAAAGTGGTGAGGTTGCAGCAGCGACTAAGCATATATGGTGGCTAACATACGCAAATGAGAGCGAGAAGAGAAACAATGGAACGGTCGTGAAGCTAACAATGATCAAGAGGTGATCCTGAACTCCTACTTACGTCAAACATATCCCAAAACCGTGTGCACTTCCCGGACTCCGCCGAGAAGAGACCATCACGGCTACACACGCGGTTGATGCGTTTTAATTCGGATCTGGTGTCAAGTTATCTACAACCGGACATTAACAAATTCCCATCTGCCACATAACCATGGGCACGACTTTCGAAAGATAATACCCTACATGGGTGTCCCAACTTAGCCCATGATAAGCTCTCGCGATCAACGAAGGATATACCTTCTCCCAGGAAGACCCGATCAGACTCGGAATCCCGGTTTACAAGACATTTCGATAATGGTAAAACAAGACCAGCAAAGCCGCCCGGATGTGCCGACAAATCCCGATAGGAGCTGCACATAACTCATTCTCAGGGCACACCGGATTGTCCAAACTTCCGGTAGGCCAACCCAGAGTTGCCCCTGGTGGCCACCGGCGGCTGAAAGGTTGGACCAACACTCATGATGAGCACTGGCCCGGGGGGGGGGGGGGGTAAAATAAAGATGACCCTCGAGAGCGCGACTCCCAAGGAAAAAAGGGCTAGGTGAGGCAAATGGTAAAACCAAGGTTGGGCCTTGCTGGAGGAGTTTTATTCAAAGCGAACTGTCAAGGGGGTCCCATAAATCACCCAATCGCGTAAGGAACACAAAATCCGGGAACATAACACCGGTATGACGGAAACTAGGGCGGCAAGAGTGGAACAAAACACCAGGCATAAGGCCGAGTCTTCCACCCTTTACCAAGTATATAGATGCATTAATAATATAAGAGATATTGTGATATCCCAACATAATCCTGTCCATCATGGAGCAATCTTCAACTTCACCTGCAACTAACAACGCTATAAGAGGGGCTGAGCAAAGCAGTAACATAGCCAAGCAATGGTTTGCTAGGAAGGGTGTCAAAGGTTAGAGGTTCATGGCAATTTGGGAGGCTTGATGAGCAAAAGATAGGTAGCGCAGCAAAGCGATAGAACGAAGCAACTAGCATAGCAATGATAGTAGTGAGATCCAGGGTAGCGGTCATCTTGCAAGCATCAAACCAACAAGCTACAGCATCTCAACGTAATAACAAAAGGCATGGGCATGAAGCACAGGTAAAAAGCATAACAAAACATGAACACTGAGCTATCTCCAGAAATCACTAGAACATGCTCAAACACACATGGCAAGATTGCAAATAATAACAGTTTCGGACTTTAGTAGAAATAACATCAGGTTGCAATGTTTAGAGCTATCAAACAATATGTTACAGGAGCTTAACATGGCAAACAAAGGCATGGCATGAATCTACTAATTGCATAGAACAAAAGTCCCTTACTGACCATGAGCCAAAAAGGACCAAAAGATATGATGGCACCCATGTAAACATGGCAAGTTATATGACAGATTCATACATGGCAGGAGCAACAATAAGTAGGCATGTTGGTGAGCTTGCACCACTCACCATAGAGCATTACATGGCACGGCAAGGCAACCAGAAGTAAGAAGACATGTTTATGAAGCTAAGCATGGCAATGGAAAGTTCATAGGGTGCAAGGATCACTAGCAAAACACATGGCAAAACTGAACTTCATGTTAACAGGCTGACAGCAACATCGTTTAGCAAATCTGGAGAAAGATATAAACAATCTACAACAAGCTATAAATGCAACCAGGGGCATGAATGGATAGCTCATAACAATATGTACAAAACATCCTTACTGAAGTATCTCCAAATAAGCATGGATCTCTCTGTAGCATCAAGTTTACATGGCATAAAAATAACAGCAGAACACGGACTGAAATCAACAACATCACGAGGCCTAGTTTACATGCTTGTGCTAGTCACCACATTGATCACAAAAAACATAGCATACACTCCTGTAAAGATGGAATGGCATAGTTCAAAACACATGTAGGCATCAACCTCACAGGATGCACACATCAAACATGGCAAAAATGACAAATGAGCATGTTATAACGGTTTCAGCAGATTAACAGCAACATGCACTCTTGCAACGATGATTCGGGCATCAAGATGAACTCAAATGAACATGATGCAATGGAATGAAATGAACTACTCGTCGAGACGAACAATTTGACATATCACACGCACAAAAAGGAGCTACATGCACAGAGTTACAGCACGCTGAACAGAGCAACAAAATGCACAAATCTCAGGGACTTATACGATCTTCTGAAGAAAAAACCCAGACGAGCGCTAAATGGCTATACGTCGCCCGGGGCGGGACTTCGTGGGTTCTCACCTAGCGGGCCTTGGCCCAGTCGGTGTGGAGGCAAGCCAGGGACGCGGGTCGGAGCTGGGCCTGGAGAGGCCGTGGCCCATGAAGGCGAGCGGGAGGAGCAGCTCCTCTGCTCCCTCCCGAGCGGTGCCATGGCGAGGTGGTGGTCGGGTGCAGCGACGGCGGGGGAAGGCGAGGTCCAGCGGGCTCCGGAGGCTTGAAACGGATGGATCCGGGGGCAGGGATCCCAGATCCATCGGCGGCAGAGGTCAACGAGGTTCCGAAGAGCAGCGGCGCGAAACCTCCCGTGAAGACGGCGGCCATTGGGCGCGACACCGGCGAGAGATGGGCGGCGCGCGCAGGGCGGCAGAGGCGCGAGCGGCGCTCGGGAAGAGCCCGGAGGCGCGAGGTGGTGGAGACGGGCGGCGAAGGGGCTCCGGGGACCTGGTCGGGCTCGCAGCTGCTCCGGCGAGGACGGCGACTGGGCCTGGTGAGGGAGCTCCTTCCCCTGGGGCTCGTGGACGAGGGAGCGGGAGGCGACGTGGGCGGGCGCCTGCGGGCCGGGGCGGCGGCGGCTTGGGCCTGGGCGGGCTGCGCCTGGGCCTGAAGGGCCGCGGGAGGTGGGAGGAAGGCCACGGGGCGCGTGGCGCTCTCCCGTTGGCTGGGAGGCGACTGGAGCGGCGGCGCTGGCGAGTGGGACGGCGCCAAGTGGCGGACGGGAGGTGGCCGGGCGCGGAAAACGAGGCGTCGGCGGCTGGGAGGTTTGGGGAGGAGGCTAGGGGTAGGTTTAGCCCGAAAATGGACGTGGGGGTGTCCATTTATAGGTAGGATGGGCTAGGTTAGGGGAAATTGGGGGCTTTCGAAGCCCTCTGATCGAGATCTGATGGATCCGATCGAGGGGAAGGTTAGGCGGGATTGGGAGAGGTTGGTGGGCTGTGAAGAGGAGCTGGGCTGAGAAAAGAGAAGAGAAGTTGCAGCTCGGCGGCAATTTCGGAGACCGAAACGTCCGACGAATATACCGACTATATCGCGGTTATATATTTAATGGTTGGGCAGTCAAACGAACTCCGAACGCGACAAAATTTGGCAAGCGGCCTGTCTACACTATAATAAGACCGCACGACAAGTTGCAACTCATTCCGAGAACATTTTTATGCCACTTATAAAATAATATTTCGGAGGTGCCGCGGGTGCGTGCGAGTGTGTCTGGACTCCGAACGGACAACAGAGAGGACCGGGGGAACCCGAACAGATGCAAGTTTTTAAAAAACATGCAAATGAAATGCAGATGATGACATGGCGAAATGCGACAGGCAAGCAATGACATGGCAATGACGGCGAATAACTGGCAGACACCTGGCGCATCGAAACCGGGGCGTTACAACACTCCTCGACTAACAAGAGATCTCGTCCCGAGATCTTAGGACCGAGACGGAAGGGAAAAGGGAATGAGGTGAAATAAGAACTCAAGAGACTCAAGAGAAGAAGCAAGGAATCGAGAGCACTCGAGAAGAAGAGGAGAACGATAAAAAAGACGAGAATCGAAAGCTCACGGAATCAGATAGACTATGAAACCACTCCGGTTAGAACGAGATAAGAAACAAATAAGACTCAAAGGATTTAGGCAGCACTCTGGTTGAATATGGAGAGGATTTAATCATGAACTAGAGAAGATGGAATGATACTTGACGAGAGGAACAACACAAAGCCTCCGGAAGAATTGAAAGAATTGGATGAAAAGAACTTAGAAGGAATGATTGAACGGAGTTGTTGAGAAAATCAACAACTAAAAGAATAAGCTTGTCATGGACTTACGGATAACATCTCAAAATTATGAGGTGATAATCGAACACGAGCAGAAAAGATTAAATAGCTGAGAAGAACGAAGAAATGCAAAACTCCACTTCAAAAGAATACAGAGAATTAATTGCACTTCGAGACGCGAGAAGAAAGATACTTGAACTCTACCAACAAGAATCTTGATGAACTCTTGAAGAATGAATTAAATCATGAAGAGCCACCGTGAAGAACTCCGGTAAACAAAAGACAATGAGATAGAATTGAAGGATGAAAGAATAAGATTAAAGCTTGCGGTGATTTAGATGGAGGTTCCGACGAAATGGCCGAGGAAATTGAACTCCGAAAAAGAAAAGATGAGAACACTTGGAACTAGAATTTATTCATCAAGAACAAACTCCGAAGAAAAATGGATTACTCACTTGGATGAAATAAAAATAAGATTTATTGTATGCTTATCGTTCATCAAAATAAATTGATGACAAGCAATGGATTTTGCATACTACTTATTCTTATTGCAAATGATTAAGGGGAATACGCCGCAAAACTTGAGAAAGTCTTCATGAACCACCAGTAGGGTTGAAAAGAACGAAAGGATTAAAATGATAATCATGGAAAAGAATCTTGAACGAACCACCGTAAGAATTCGGAAATGACTGACGAAAGAGAATGAATCACCGGGAAGAATTAGAAGAACCAATATGCTAGAGGGGATTTAGATGCAAAAGAACAAAGAGATCATGAGCTGATTAAAGAATACTTGAACGAAGCACCGGGATAAATAGAGAATGATAACTGGAATGATGGCCTCCGGTGAAAAGAAATGGAAAACAACTCCTGACATACTCCGGATGGTTAAGAAAAGAATATCTGACAACTGGAATAATTTGAGAGGGTAACAATAAGCTAGAACCACGAAACTTCGAGAGAACGGACAAGATTTAGAGAAACTCTTCTTCGGTCTTCAAACGTTAAAAATGACGACGAGAAACAATACCAAAATTAATGAGATACTCCGGAAGAATGAAAAGCGAAAAGGTTGAGCCAACAATGAAATGATTTGTAATCGATATTGACAAGGCATGTGACTAATGGAATCCATTCTTACGTCACGCTTGAAAAGAATTGAGAATAACTCCGGGAGAATTAGAAGAGTCAGGTAAGATCCTGGGAAAAGACCTGTGCGTTATGGGCCCACTGAAGAGATAACACCGTTGGAAAGGGATGTTGAACAGATAGATGATGCACCGGAACAAATGAAATATTTGAATGAGGTGACAACCTCGAATTAATTGGAAGACACACGAATCTCCTGAGATGTCTTGAGCACTCCGGAAGGATAAACTGGCGAGAGGCGAATGAGCAGGGAAAACACTTGATCCGAGGAAAAGAATATAATCACTACCGAAAAACTTGAATTGAATCCGCCGGAAAAGAAAAAGAGATGAAGAATTTCGAACAAAATGAGAATTCACTGGTTGAAAAGATTGAGTGAAGACTGAAGAGGCTCCCCATGAATGAAATTGATGCTCGAAAGAGACTCAAGCTCCGGCAAGAAGAGGGTGGGAGGGCGGGAATACAAAGGCACCTAGAAGGGAGAACCAACGAATATCTTGAAGAGAAAACACCGGTTAAAATCATTGAGAAAAGAAAGCAAAGACTTCACACGAGTAGAAAGCATACTCGATTACGGACTCCGACTCCGAGAAGAAAAGGGAGGGCGGGTGGGAAAAGAAAACAATTGAGGATTGAACGCAAAGATGGAGAAAACCAGTTGCGTGATCCTAAAGAAAAATTTGAAGGGGAAGAGGAGTAATTCAAAACACCTACGTCAAGATTCCTGACCAGAGCGACGAAGCAGCTGAGGAGTAAAAAGAATTCCTACTCTCCAATATAACTAGACTCCGAAAACATTTTCTACTAGACTCAACAACGGCCAAACTACACGATCAATCAAGGGGGCTCCTAAGGTCGGTCGAGGCTCTGATACCAACTTGTCACGCCCAATATGCGACCCTATCCAAAAGGAACTCGAAGGTCCCACCAAGGATAGACCCGCATATTGAAACGCTTTTGTAAGGTGGATATCATTACATCAATATTACATAATAGATAGGGATACATACATAAGGCATAAAATGCCACACGAATACAACATCATCTTACATAAGAGCACCATCCGACTACGGATGAAACACAAACAGAAACTCAAACGACATCCAGCCTGCTAGCCTAGGCTGCCGACCTAGAACCTATCCCCTGATCGAAGAAGAAGCAGAAGAAGAACTCCAAAACAAGAAAACATCACTCTCGCGTCATGATCATCACATAACCTGTACCTGCAACTGTTGTTGTAGTATTCTGTGAGCTACAAGGACTCAGCAATCCCATTACCATGGGTATCAAGACTAGCAAAGCTTAATGGGAAAGGAAGGGGTAAAGTGGTGAAGTTGCAGCAGCGACTAAGCATATATGGTGGCTAACATACGCAAATGAGAGCGAGAAGAGAAACAATGGAACGGTCGTGATGCTAGCAATGATCAAGAGGTGATCCTGAACTCCTACTTACGTCAAACATAACCCAAATCCGTGTTCACTTCCCGGACTCCGCAGAGAAGAGACCATCACGGCTACACACGCGGTTGATGCGTTTTAATTCGGATCTGGTGTCAAGTTATCTACAATCGGACATTAACAAATTCCCATATGCCACATAACCGCGGGCACGGCTTTCAAAAGATAATACCCTACAGGGGTGTCCCAACTTAGCCCATGATAAGCTCTCGCGATCAACGAAGGATATACCTTCTCCCAGGAAGACCTGATCAGACTCGGAATCCCGGTTTACAAGACATTTCGACAATGGTAAATCAAGACCAACAAAGCTGCCTGGATGTGCCGACAAATCCCGATAGGAGCTGCACATATCTCGTTCTCAGGGCACACCGGATTGTCTAAACTTCCGGTAGGCCAACCCAGAGTTGCCCCTGGTGGCCACCGGCGGCTGACAGGTTGGACCAACACTCACGATGAGCACTGGCCCGGGGTGATAAAATAAAGATGACCCTCGAGAGCGCGACTCCCAAGGGAAAAAGGGCTAGGTGAGGCAAATGGTAAAACCAAGGTTGGGCCTTGCTGGAGGAGTTTTATTCAAAGCGAACTGTCAAGGGGGTCCCATAAATCACCCAATCGCGTAAGGAACACAAAATCCGAGAACATAACACCGGTATGACGGAAACTAGGGCGGCAAGAGTGGAACAAAACACCAGGCATAAGGCCGAGTCTTCCACCCTTTACCAAGTATATAGATGCATTAATAATATAAGAGATATTGTGATATCCCAACATAATCCTGTCCATCATGGAGCAATCTTCAACTTCACCTGCAACTAGCAACGCTATAAGAGGGGTTGAGCAAAGCGGTAACATAGCCAAGCAATGGTTTGCTAGGAAGGGTGTCAAAGGTTAGAGGTTCATGGCAATTTGGGAGGCTTGATGAGCAAAAGATAGGTAGCGCAGCAAAGCGATAGAACGAAGCAACTAGCATAGCAATGATAGTAGTGAGATCCAGGGTAGCGGTCATCTTGCAAGCATCAAACCAACAAGCTACAACAACTCAACGTAATAACAAAAGGCATGGGCATGAAGCACAGGTAAAAAGCATAACAAAACATGAACACTGAGCTATCTCCAGAAATCACTAGAACATGCTCAAACACACATGGCAAGATTGCAAATAATAACAGTTTCGGACTTTAGCAGAAATAACATCAGGTTGCAATGTTTAGAGCTATCAAACAATATGTGACAGGAGCTTAACATGGCAAACAAAGGCATGGCATGAATCTACTAACTGCATAGAACAAAAGTCCCTTGCTGACCATGAGCCAAACAGGATCAGAAGATATGATGGCACCCATGTAAACATGGCAAGTTATATGACAGATTCATACATGGCAGGAGCAACAATAAGTAGGCATGTTGGTGAGCTTGTACCACTCACCACAGAGCATTACATGGCATGGCAAGGCAACCGGCAGTAAGAAGACATGTTTATGAAGCTAAGCATGGCAATGGCAAGTTCATAGGGTGCATGGATCACTAGCAAAACACATGGCAAAACTGAACTTCATGTTAACAGGCTGACAGCAACATCGTTTAGCAACTTTGGAGCAAGATATGAACAATCTACAGCAAGCTATAAATGCAACCAGGGGCATGAATGGATAGCTCATAACCATATGTACAAAACATCCTTACGGAAGTATCTCCAAATAAGCATGGATCTCTCTGTAGCATCAAGTTTACATGGTATAAAAATAACAGCAGAACAGGGACTGAAATCAGCAACATCACGAGGCCTAGTTTACATGCTTGTGCTAGTCACCACATTGATCACAAAAAACATAGAATACACTCCTGTAAAGATGGAATGACATAGTTCAAAACACATGTAGGCATCAACCTCACAGGATGCACACATCAAACATGGCAAAAATGACAAATGAGCATGTTATAAGAGTTTCAGCAGATTAACAGCAACATGCACTCTTGCAACGATGATTCGGGCATTAAGGTGAACTCAAATGAACATGACGCAATGGAATGAAATGAAGTACTCGCCGAGACAAACAACTTGACATATTACACGCACAAAACGGAGCTATATGCACAGAGTTACAACACGCTGAACAGAGCAACAAAATGCACAAATCTCAGGGACTTAGACGATCTTCTGAAGAAAAAAACCAGACGAGCGCTAAATGGCTATACGTCGCCCGGGGCGGGACTTCGTGGGTTCTCACCTAGCGGGCCTTGGCCCAGTTGGTGTGGAGGCAGGCCGGGGACGCGGGTCGAAGCTGGGACTGGAGAGGCCATGGCCCATGAAGGCGAGCGGGAGGAGGAGCTCCTCTGCTCCCTCCCGAGCAGTGCCATGGCGACGGCGGTGGTCGGGTGCAGCGACGGCGGGGGAAGGCGAGGTCCGGCAGGCTCCGGAGGCTGGACACGGTTGGATCCAGGGGCAGGGATCCCAGATCCGTCGGCGGCGGAGGTCAACGAGGTTCCGAAGAGCAGCGGCGCGAAACCTCCCGTGGAGACGGCGGCGATTGGGCACGACGCCGGCGAGAGACGGGCGGCGCGCGCAGGGCTGCGGAGGTGCGGGCGGCGCTCGGGAAGAGCCCGGCGGTGCGGGATGGTGGAGACGGGCAGCGAAGGGGCTCCGGGGACCTGGTCGGGCTCGCAGCTACTCCGGCGAGGACGGCGGCGAGGCCTGGTGCGGGAGCTCCTTCCCCTGGGGCTCGTCGACAGGGGAGCGGGAGGCGACACGGGCGGGCGCCTGCGGACCGGGGCGGCGGCGGCTCGGGCCCGGGCGGGCTGCGCTTGGGCCTGCAGGGCCGTGGGAGGTGGAAGGAAGGCTGCGGGGCGCGTGGCGCTCTCCCGTTGGCTGGGAGGCGACTGGAGCGGCAGCGCCGGCGAGTGGGATGGCGCCAAGTGGCGGACGGGAGGTGGCCGGGCGTGGAAAATGAGGCGCCGGCGGCTGGGAGGTTAGGGGAGGACGCTAGGGGTAGGTTTAGCCCGAAAATGGACATGGAGGTGTCCATTTATAGGTAGGAGGGGCTAGGTTAGGGGAAATTGGGGGCTTTCGAAGCCCTCCGATCGTGATCCGATGGATCCGATCGAGGGGGAGGTTAGGCGGGATTGGGAGAGGTTGGTGGGCTGTGAAGAGGAGCTGGGATGAGAGAAGAGAAGAGAAGTTGCAGCCCGGCGGCAGTTTCGGAGACCGAAACGTCCCATGAATATACCGACTATATCGCGGTTATATATTTAACGGTTGGGCAGTCAAACGAACTCCGAACGCGATGAAATTTGGCAGGCGGCCTGTCTACACTATAATAAGACTGCACGACAAGTTGCAACTCATTCCGAGAATATTTATTGCCACTTATAAAATAATATTTCGGAGGTGCCGCGAGTGCGTGCGAGTGTGTCTGGACTCCGGACGGACAACAGAGAGGACCGGGGGAACCCGAACGGATGCAAGTTTTAAAAAAACATGCAAATGAAATGCAGATGATGACATGGCAAAATGCAACACGCAAGCAATGACATGGCAATGATGGCGAATAACTGGCAGACACCTGGCGCATCGAAACCGGGGCGCTACAATTATAGAGAAAGGTGTTTACAAGAGCCTTGCCGGGAGTAAGAAATTTGAGGAAATTGTATGCAAGCAAGGAAGGCACCGGAAGAACCAAGGTGTTGGTTTTGAACGAAACTTCAATGCCAATGGAGTTGAGTGGGTAGAAGATCAGTACCCCAAGACGAAGTTTGTTCCTCAACAAGAGAAGTATGATCCTACTTCCTTCAAAGGAACACAAGCTCAAGATGTTCTTCCACCACAAGACCACAAGCAAAAAGGCAAGGATAAGCCTCAAGAGGATATTAATGCATTTGAAGAAGCTCCTAAGGCCTTGGTCAGGTAGGTTCCCAAGACTACATCAAGTTCTACTTCATCAAGTACAACAACAACTCTAAGGATTCCCATCAAGATGATGTGGATCCCGAAGAAGAAGAACTAGAGAGTTCTTGAGGGTGACTCCGCCAACATATTTCACTCATATCATTTTTGGCAATAACAAGTACAATCAACTTCCACATCTTGCACTAGTTCAAGGAGTGACAAACCCTCTTGTTGGTAAGACAAGGGACAAGGTAACCTAATGCTTTCATGGACATCATCTTGTGTGTGCATCACTCTATGTCTATGGATATCCTTGTTTGTTCCTTGTGGGACTAACCCATGTAGGTATTGAAAGTGCAACTCACTCCAAAGGATTGCTCCAAATGATCTACATCAACATTGAGCATCCACATCTTCAACACCTACATGAAGTCATCATCGACAAAACCCAAGGTTAGTTCATCCCTCTTAGGGGGGATCTCACATCTTGGGGGAGCTTTACTCTAAGAATTGAGTCAAAGCAACTCTAATGGTGTGAACACATCAATGCATTATGTAAAAGTGGTAACCCCACTTGAGCTTAAACGATGAGTATAACCTATGATCAAATGTTCTCATTTGACTCCTAAGTCAATATACTCATATATAGATGACCTAGCCATCGCCAATTGCTTGATAGATGCTAGAATTGGTTGTGCATGCTTTGCCACATGTTTCTTTTGCCATTTTTATTGTGTGAGCATGTTGGTTGCATATTTTACTCATTCGAGGACATCCACTTGTTGTTTTGCTTGTTTAGCTTCTTTTTCTTTTGGCCAAGTGGATGGACAAGAATTCCCAAGAACCTTCTCTAGCTATCTATGCTTTTCTTGTCTCAAACTCTATTCATGCTACATCACAAAATTTGATCAAGTCAGATTCGAACCACTCTGTGTGAGGAGCACTCAGAGTCCCCGATTTGTCATAGACTTAAACTTCCAAAACTTCTTTGTGCGTTTCGGTCTGACCGATTCTTCCATTTTGGTCATACCGAGATCACTAAGTCGATCTATGTTTTCAATCTCGGTGCAACCAATTTGAACATTTTGGTCTCACCGAGTTGTAGTAACTTCTTGCAGTAATGCATCTCGGTGCCACCGAGTTGTTCCACTCGGTCACACTGACAGGGTCGGGCTATATATACCCAAGGGCATTTTTTTTGGAAATCCCTCCGAACAGTTTTCGCCCGCGCTCAACCCACTCCGCCCCCAGGGTCTCCGGATCATTCTCCTCATCACCAGCCACCTACCACCGCTGGTCTCCATCGCCGTCAACAGAAATCTCCACTGTCGTTGCCTCCGTAGCGAGTCCATCATCGAGCTAGGGTATGGACTTGATCACTGTGTGCTACCTCTTGAGCACTGCGTTGGATTCCCCCGAAGAGGAGAGGATGATGCAGTAAAGTAGCGTAAGTATTTCCCTCAGTTTTTGAGAACCAAGGTATCAATCCAGTAGGAGACCACGCACAAGTCCCTCGTACCTACACAAAACGATAGCTACTCGCAACCAACGTGATTAGGGGTTGTCAACCCCTTCACGGTCACTTACGAGGGTGAGATCTGATAGAGGTGATAAATAATATTTTTGGTATTTTTGATAGATAGATGCAAAGTGAAAAGTAAAAGGCAAAGTAAAAACAAAGCAAGTAAATAAAGTGATAGAGATTGATATGATGAGAATAGACCCGGGGGCCATAGGTTTCACTAGTGGCTTCTCTCAAGAGCATAAATATTCTACGGTGGGTGAACAAATTACTGTTGAGCAATTGACAAAATTGAGCATAGTTATGAGTATATCTAGGCAATGATCATGTATATAGGCATCACGTCCAAGACAAGTAGATCGAAACGATTCTGCATCTACTACTATTACTCCACTCATCGATCGCTATCCAGCATGCATCTAGAGTATTAAGTTAAAAACAGAGTAACGCCTTAAGCAAGATGACATGATGTAGAGGGATAAATTCATGCAATATGATAAAAAACCCCATCTTGTTATCCTCGATGGCAACAATACAATACGTGCCTTGCAACCCTTTCTATCACTGGGTAAGGACACCGCAAGATTGAACCCAAAGCTAAACACTTCTCCCATTGCAAGAACTACAAATCTAGTTGGCCAAACCAAATGGATAATTCGAAGAGACTTGCAAAGATAACTCAATCATACATAAAAGAATTCAGAGAAGATTCAAATATTTTCCATAGATAATACTGGATCATAAACCCATAATTCATCGGTCTCAACAAACACACCGCAAAAAGAAGATTACATCGAATAGTTCTCCACAAGAGAGGGGGAGAACATTGTATTGAGATCCAAAAAGAGAGAAGAAGCCATCTAGCTACTAGCTATGGACCCGAAGGTCTGAAGTAAACTACTCACACTTCATCGGAGGGGCTATGGTGTTGATGTAGAAGCCCTCCGTGGTAGATGCCCCCTCTGGTGGAGCTCCGGAACAGGCCCCAAGATGGGATCTCGTGGATACAGAAAGTTGCGGCGGTGGAATTAGGTTTTTGGCTCCTGTTCTGATCTGTCGGGGGTACGTAGGCATATATAGGAGGAAGGAGTACGTCGGTGGAGCAACAGGGGGCCCACGAGGTAGGGGGGCGCGCCCAGGGGGTGCCCTCCATCCTTGTGACCTCCTCTGGCACTTCTTGGAGTAGGGTCCAAGTCTCCTGGATCACGTTCGGTGAGAAAATCACGTTCCCGAAGGTTTCATTCCATTTGGACTCCGTTTGATATTCCGTTTCTTGGAAATACTGAAATAGGCAAAAAACAACAATTCTAGGCCGGGCCTCCGGTTAATAGGTTAGTCCCAAAAATAATATAAAAGTGGAAAATAAAGCCCAATATAGTCCAAAACAGTAGATAAAGTAGCATGGAGCAATCAAAAATTATAGATACGTTGGAGACGTATCAGGCATCCCCAAGCTTAATTCCTGGTCGTCCTCGAGTAGGTAAATGATAAAAAGAGAATTTTTGATGCGGAGTGATACTTTGGCATAATTTCAATGTAAATCTTCTTAATTGTGACATGAATATTCACATCCGAAAGATTCAAGACGAAAGTTCATATTGACACAAAAATAATAATACTTCAAGCATACTAATCAAAGCAATCATGTCTTCTCAAAATAACATGGCAAAAGAAAGTTCATCCCTACAAAATCATATAGTTAGGCTATGCTTCATTTTCGTCACACAAAGATTTTCCCAACTTCTATACCCCCGATGACAAGCCAAGCAATTGTTTAATACTTTAAATAATCTCAAACTTTTTCACCTTCACGCAATACATGAGCGTGAGCCATGGATATAGCACTATGGGTGGAATAGAATATGATGATGGGGATTGTGTGGAGAAGACAAAAAAGGAAAAAGTCTCACATTGACGAGGATAATCAACGGGCTATGGAGATGCCCATCAATGGATGTCAACATGAGGAGTAGGGATTGCCATGCAACGGATGCACTAGAGCTATGAATGCTCAACAAAAGAAAACTAGTGGATGTGCATCCAACTTGCTTGCTCATGAAGCCCTAGGGCATTTGAGGAAGCCCATCGTAGGAATATACAAGCCAAGTTCTATAATGAAAAATTCCCACTAGTATGAAAAGACAACTTATGAGACTCACTACATGAAGAACAAGGCTCTACTTTGAAGCACAAGTGTGGAAAAAGAGATAGTAGCATTGCCCCTTTTTTCTTTTGTTTTGTTTTTCTTCTTTCTTTTTTTTCCTTTTTTTGGACCTTTCCTTTTTTTCTTTTGACCTTTCTTTTTTTTCTTTGGGCAATGCTCTAATAATGATGATCATCACACTTCTATTGATTACAACATAAGGATTACAACTCGAAACTTAGAACAAGATATGACTCTGTATGAATGCCTCCGGCGGTGTACCGGGATGGTGCAATGAATCAAGAGTGACATGTATGAAAAATAATGCATGGTGGCTTTGCCACAGATACGATGTCAACTACATGATCATGCAATGGCAATATGACAAAAGTAATGTATGTCATGATGATGATGGAAGTTGCATGGCAATATATCTCGAAATGGCTATGGAAATGCCATGATAGGTAGGATGGTGGCTGTTTTGAGGAAGATATAAGGAGGTTTTTGTGTGATAGAGCGTATCGTATCACGGGGTTTGGATGCACCGGCGAAGTTTGCAGCAACTCTCAAGGTGAGAAAGGGCAATGCACGGTACCGAAGAGGCTAGCAAAGGCGGAAAGGTGAGAGTGCGTATAATCCATGGACTCAACATTAGTCAAAAGAACTCATATACTTATTGCTAAAATTTAGAAGTCATCAAAAATCAAGTACTACGTGCATGATCCTAGGGGGATAGATTGGTAGGAAAAGACCATCGCTCGTCCCCGACCGCCACTCATAAGGATGCACAAGCCAGGTACACTTCATGTTTCAAATTTGTTACACAACTTTAACCATGCGTGCATGCTACGGAACGCACAAACTTCAACACAAGCATTTTTCAATTTCATAATCACCCAACTAGCACGACTTTGATATTATCACCTCCATATCTTAAAACAATTATCAAGCATCAAACTTATCTTAGTATTCAAATCACTCAAAAGAAAGTTTCACATATCTTGAATACCAAGTATATTAACATTAAGCAAATTACCATGCTATTAATGGCTCTCAAAATAATCTAAGTGAAGCCTGAGAGATCAATAGTTTCTTTAAAACAAATCCACCACCGTGCTCTAAAAGATATAAGTGAAGCACTAGAGCAAAAAGTATCACGCTCAAAAGATATAAGTGAAGCACTATGAGCAAAACTATCAAGCTCAAAAGATATAAGTGAAGCACATAGAGTATTCTAACAAATTCCAATTCATGTATGGCTATCTCAAAAGGTGTGTACATCAAGGATGATTGTGGTAGACTAACAAGCAAAGACACAAATAATACAAGACGCTCCAAGCAAAACACATAACATGTGGTGAATAAAAATATAGCTCCAATTAAATTACCGATGGAAGTGGACAAAAGAGGGGATGCCTTCCGGGGCATCCCCAAGCTTTGACTTTTTGGTGTCCTTGGATTATCTTGGGGGTGCCATGGGCATCCCCAAGCTTAGGCTCTTGCCACTCCTTGTTCCATAATCCATCAAAAGAATTCACCCAAAACTTGAAAACTTCACAACACAAAACTCAACAGAAATCTCGTGAGCTCCGTTAGAGAAAGAAAACAAAAGACTACTTCAAGGTACTGTAATGAACTCATTTTTTATTTATATTGTTGTTAAACCTACTATATTCCAACTTCTGTATGCATTATAAACTATTTTACTAGCCATAGATTCATCAAAATAAGCAAACAACACACGTAAAACAGAATCTGTCAAAAACAGAACAGTCTGTAGCAATCTGTAACTAACGCAAACTTCTGGAACTCTAAAAATTATACCAAACTAGGAAGTCCTGGACAATTTGTTTATTGAACAGGATCAAAAAGAATCAACGCAAAAGCACGTTCCTGTGATTTAACAAAATTATATTCGTGCGCGCAAAGTTTCTGTTTTTCAGCAGAATCAAATCAACTATCATCGTAGGTTATCCTATAGGTTCTACTTGGCACAAACACTAATTAAAACATAAAACCACATCTAACCAGAGGCTAGATGGATTATTTATTCCTAAACAGAAGTAAAAACAAAAAACACAAAATAAAATTGGGTTGCCTCCCAACAAGGCAACCCATAAGCGCTATCGTTTAACGCCCCTAGCTAGGCATAAACGCAAGGATAGATCTAGGTATTGCCATCTTTGGTAGGCAATCCGTAAGTGGCTCTCATGATAGATTCATATGGTAATTTTATTTTCTTTCTAGGGAAGTGTTTCATGCCCTTCTTTAAGGTAAATTGGAATCTAATATTCCCTTCCTTCATATCAATAATTGCACCAATCATTCTAAGGAAAGCTCTACCAAGAATAATAGGACATGAAGGATTGCAATCTATATCAAGAACGATAAAATCTACGGGCACATAATTCCTATTTGCAACAATAAGAACATCATTAATTCTTCCCATAGGCTTTTTAATAGTGGAATCCGCAAGATGCAAGTTTAGAGAGCAATCATCAAAGTCACGGAAATCTAGCAAATCACACAAAGTTTTGGGAATAGTAGAAACACTAGCACCCAAATCAAACAAAGCATGAAACTCATAATATTTAATTTTAATTTTAATAGTAGGTTCCCACTCATCATAGAGTTTTCTAGGGATATAAACTTTCAACTCAAGTTTTTGTTCATAAGATTGCATCAAGGCATCAACAATGTGCTCGGTAAAGGCCTTATTTTGACTATAAGCATGAGGAGAATCTAGCACGGATTGCAACAAGGAAATACAACCAATCAAAGAGCAATTTTCATAATTAAATTTCTTGAGATCCAAAATAGTGGGTTTAGCAACATCTAGGTTTTTATTTCTTCCAATCCCACTTTCATCAATTTCATCATCAAGATCTAGAAACTCCGAATTCTTAGAACACCTTCTAGGTAAAGGAAGATCATATTCAGTTTCATCAAGATTCATATTGCAAAACAAAGATTTAATGGGGGACATGTCCATAACTTTTAGATCTTCATCTTGGTTTTCATAGGAATTGGAAGAACACACTTTAATAAAGGCATCTTTGGAAGCACGCGTCCTAGCGGTTCTTTCCTTGCACTCATCAATGGAAATTCCAATGGCTTTGAGAGACTCATTGATATCATGCTTAGGAGGAATAGATCTAAGCTTTAAAGAATCAATCTCAAGAGAAATTATATCAACGTTCCTAGCCAAATCATCAACTTTAAGCAATTTCTCTTCAAGCAAAGCATTAAAATTCTTTTGTGAATTCATAAACTCTTTAACACTACTCTCAAATTCAGAGGGCATATTATTATAATTTCCATAAGAGTTGTTGCAGCAATTTCCATAATTATTAGAAGGATTACTAGGATAAGGCCTAGGATTAAAATTCCCTCTATACGCGTTGTTTCCAAAACTATTCCTACCAACAAAATTCACATCCATAGATTCATTATTATTCTCAAGCAAGGTAGACAAAGGCATATCATTGGGATCAAGAGGAGTATTTTTAGGAGCAAACATCTTCATAAGTTCATCCATCTTTTCACTGAAAACATTGATTTCTTCTATAGCATGCACTTTTTTACTAGAAGATCTTTCGGTGTGCCACTGAGAATAATTAGCCATAATGTTATCAAGCAATTTTGTAGCATCTCCTAATGTAATTTCCATAAACGTGCCTCCCGCGGCCGAATCTAAAAGATTTCTAGAAGCAAAATTCAATCCGGCATAAAAATTTTGTATGAACATCCATAAATCCAAACCATGAGTAGGGCAATTGCGAAGCATCAATTTCATTCTTTCCCAAGATTGGGCAACATGCTCATGATCAAGTTGTTTAAAATTTATGATATCGTTCCTAAGAGTGATAATCTTAGCGGGAGGAAAATACTTAGAGATAAAAGCATCTTTGCACTTGTTCCAAGAATCAATACTATTTTTAGGCAAAGATGAAAACCAAACTTTAGCACGATCTCTATGTGAAAATGGAAATAACTTCAATTTGACAATATTGTTATCTGTATCTTTCTTCTTTTGCATATCGCACAAATCAACAAAATTGTTTAGATGAGTAGCGGCATCTTCACTAGGAAGGCCGGCGAATTGATCTTTCATAACAAGATTCAGCAAAGCGGTGTTGATTTCACAAGACTCATCATTATTAAGAGGAGCAATCGGAGTACTAAGGAAATCATTATTATTGGTATTCGAGAAATCACACAATTTGATATTATATTGCGCCATGGCAACAAGTAATCCAACACACAAGCAAGCAAACTAACACACGAGCAAACAGAAAGGCAAAGGGCAAAAGGAAAACGGGAAAGAGAGGAGGAGATTGGGAAAGAGAGGGCGAATAAAACGGCAAGGGTGAAGTGGGGGAGAGGAAAACGAGATACAAATAATGTAATGCGAGAGATAGGGATTGTGATGGGTACTTGGTATTGTTGACTTGCTTGCGTGAGCCTCCCCGGCAACGGCGCCAGAAATTCTTCTTGCTACCTCTTGAGCACTGCGTTGGATTTCCCTAAAGAGGAGAGGATGATGCAGTAAAGTAGATGATGCAGTAAAGTAGCGTAAGTATTTCCCTCAGTTTTTGAGAACCAAGGTATCAATCTAGTAGGAGACAACGCACAAGTCCCTCATACCTACACAAAACGATAGCTACTCGCAACCAACGTGATTAGGGGTTGTCAACCCCTTCACGGAGTCTTCTGGTGCACCAAGCGATCATCTGGAATGAAGAGCTCTCCGGGAGGAAATAGTTACGAGAACCTAATGTTAGATTTAATAAAATCATTTAACCTGAATAGGAGAGAGATTAGAATCCCAGAGTATAGGCGAGGAGTAAAATATCCTAATACCACCCAATGGCAACGTGGGCCCGTAAGACACACAACCATGTTAGTAAAAGTTTTTCAGTGACTAGACTCAACTTCGGCCAAGGAGTTGGAAAGGGGGCTACCTACAGGCAGTCGGCTCTGATACCAACTTGTGACGCCCTCGATTCAATCGTACACTAATCATACACGCAAATGTGTATGATCAAGATCAAGGACTCATGGGAAGATATCACAACACAACTCTAGACATAATTTAAAATAATACAAGCTTTATATTGCAAGTCAGGGGCCTCGAGGGCTAGAATACATAAGCTCGAATACACAAGAGTCAGCGGAAGCAATATTTTCTGAGTACAGACATGAGTTAAACAAATTTGCCTTAAGAAGGCTAGCACAAAAGCATCTACGATTGAAAAGGCAAGGCCTCCTGCCTGGGAGCCTCCTAAATACTCATGGTCATCGGCATCCGTCACGTGGTAATAGGCACCCTCGGGGTAGTAGCAGTCGTCGGTGGTGTCGTCTGGCTCATGGGCTCCACCATCCGGTTGCAGCATCCGAGAAGAATGGAAAGCAGTGGAAAAGGGGAGCAAAGCAACCATGAGTACTCATCCAAAGTACTCGCAAGCAAGGATCTACACTACATATGCAACATTATCAAAGGAAGGCTGTATATGTGGACTGGGTTGCAGAAATGCCAGAATAGAGAGAAGGCCTAGTCCTGTCGAAGACTAGCATCTTCTCGAAACCACCATCTTGCAGCAAACAGGAGGGAGTAGAATAGCATAAAGTAAAGTAGTAGTAGTGTTATCAACCTCAGCCAGAGATCCTTTCTCGACTCCCTTCGAGAAAGCAATCCCAGAGCCATACTATTCATTTCTCATCACAATCCAATTCTCATTACCATCCAATTCTCATCACAAGTATCCAGTTCTAGTTGTATCGATCGGGATACAACTCTGAGTGTCCGTTACCGTAGGACAGGCTATCGATAGATGTTTTCTTCCCTGCAGGGGTGCACCAACTTACCCACCGCGCTCGCTTAACTCTAGCCGGACACACTTTCCCGGGTCATGCCCGGCCTCGGCCAAACAATACACCATAACCCGACCTAGACTTAACAGAGAGGTCAGCACGCTGGACTAAACCTATGCCCCAAGGGGTCATGGGCCATCTCCCCGGAAACTCCTACATGTTGCGTACGCGGCCGGTGAGCAGACCTAGCTCCCCTTATACAAATGAAGGCACAACCAGTCCAACCCGGCGCGCGCCACTCAGTCGTTGACGTCTATTAAGCTTCGGCTGATGCATACAACACAGAATGCCCATACTATGCCCACGTGATGGTTAGTGCTATCAGGCCAGAGGCCCCTCGGATCAAATATCCAAACCGTTAGTGTGTTGGCAGTGCGGTCATGAGCAGAGACTCACGAAAGATGTGACCCCGTCACCCCGTCTCGAGGACTTGCGGCAAGGGCTAAGAATGCCTGGCCACGCCTCATATTCAACTCTCGAGTACTCTCCAGGTCAACCCGTCTCCACATCACTTGCGGGTACCCCTCAGGGTCGACCCACCTTTCCAAGTAACAGTTGTAAAGTTGAAGTATCCGTGTGTCCAAACATCAAGGGGAAAACCCGAGGAATCACCCCCGGTGAATTCCACTCGATGTAATCACTAAGGTGAACGTAAGAGGGACCACCCTCGAGGTTCACACTTGAGGGGTTGCACGACATAGTCGTATCGGAAGTGGTTAAAGAGGAAATCACCCTCGATGACCACGACCGAATAGCTACACTATAGGTTAACATCAGAACTGCTGATGAGGTCTCACCCTCGGTACTTGATAGTAACCCAGTAGTGTCGAGCAACTAAGGGGAAGTGATGTGCGGTGCCAGGGCCTGGTCTTCGATCCCGTTGATCGGGTCTTCGATGATGAAGCAGGGGAAACAAGGACAAGGTGGGGGTCACTGATGGATCACTAACCAACCTATACTAAGCAGTTTAGGATAAGCAGGTAAGGTAACAATAAGCAGGTTACAAAAGTAGGCTATGCATCAGAATAGGAGCAAACAATAAGAATAGCAAAATCTAATGCAAGCATGAGAGAATGGAATGGGCGATGTCGGGATGATCAAAGGCAGGGCTTGTCTGGTTGCTCTGGCAAGGAGCGGTCATCGTCGACGTAGTCGATCACAGGGGCAGCATCGGTCTCGGGGTCTACCGAAGAGAAGAGGGGGAAGAAACAGTAAATATAAAGCAAACATAGCATAACAGGACAACAGGCAGAGCTAGACGTGTTCTAACGCGGTGCTACACGATACCGGCGAGGGGGGAAGTCAACTGGGAATGTTTTCCCGGTTCCGGACCTGTGTTAAACAGATCACTGGAGGGGGAAAGTTCCATGTTCAGCATGCTAGGGGCATGTGACAGATGAACGGACCACGTATTCGGATTCGTCACATTTTTCTGAGCAACTTTCATGTATAAAGTTTTTTGATCAGAGCTACGGTTTATTTTATATGAATTTCCAAAGGTTTTAGACTTTTTCTGGGATTTACTTTACTTACGTAATTCAACATTATCCAGAGCAATATGAGAGACGTCAACATGACGCGATGATGACATCATCAGTCAACAAAACGGCTGACCAGGTCAAACTGACCAGTGGGTCCCACCTGTCATAGAGAGTGGACTAACAGAAGTTTAAATTCAGCTAAATTGAGGCTAATTATAAGTTGGACCCCACATGTCAGTGACTAGTCAGGTTTTAACTAATTAAGTTTATTTTTAAAATTTTTTGACTAACCTAATTAGGTGGTGGGGCCTATATGTCAGTGGCTGGGGAATAGTACCCCGCGTTGACCGTGGTCAACGCGGTCAAACAGAGGCGCAGGGGCCCACTGTCAGCGCCACTGGGCAGGCCCCATGCCACGCCAGGTCAGGGCTGGCACCGGAGGAGCTCCGGCGAGCGCGTCCACGGCGGTTCCTCGCCGGAGTTCGTCGGGACTTTCGCTATAGCAGGCCAAAAAGCGCGCCGTGACTTGTGTTAGAACGAGTGGAGAATACCGCGTCCAATGCGGGTGGTGATGCAAGCAGGGATGGCCGGAGTCGTCGCTGGCGACATGGACGGCGGAGACCCGAGGCACGGCGAGCTTGCAAACGGCGCAACGGCGATCAAAGCGAGCGGTGCTGAGCACATACGGCGGCTACGCGTGCGGGCGAGCATGATGGACACGCTTGCGCGGGCGTTCGGTCATCGGAACATGGCCGGCGACGAGCTCGGCGGAGGGAAGCTCGGACATGTGGGGAACAGCACCTACGGGCGCGACAACGGCGGGAAGACGGAGGGGAGAGAGGCGAGGCTCACCGGGCGGCTACGTAAAGCCCCTGGAAGGTTAGTAGCAGCAGCAGGCGTCGCCAGAGTCGAAGGGGATCGCCGGAGCAGAGGCGGAAGGTGGGCGGCTCGATCCGCTGCCTGCAGTGCTCCCCGGCTTGCGCTCGTGGACGGGGACGAGGAAGTTGACAATGGCGGAGCTGATGGACAGGTTGGCGAGGCGAGGCGAGGTCGGTAGCCGCGGCTGCAACGACGAGCAGCGACGGAGGCGCTCGGGATGATGGGGGAGTGAGGAGCGGCGCGAAGAGAGGGGAACTGGGGGCGTTAGGGTTAGGGTTTAGGTCGGGGCAACCTAGTTGGCGACAGGGGAAGCGGCAGATGGCCACCGCGTGGCCATCCTTGGCCGTGGGCGGTCGAACAGCGGCCACCACGCCTCAGGTGAACAGAGGTAAGGGGTGACCCCTTATGTGGGCTGGGTTGTGCGCTAGGCATGTGCACTGTGCACTTAGGCCCAGGGCATAGTGGGTTTTCTTTTTACTTCCCTTTTTATTTTAATCTTTCTAGTACTTCTTTTCTGTTTTCATTTAACAATAGCATTTTTCATTTTCTTTTGCAATAATTACTTTTCGCAAAAATGTGCCACTGGTGAAAACAGATACTAGGGGAAGTGGTGCACTGCCACCATAAGCTTGGGATTTATTTGAATCCATTAGGAATTTTCCTAATTGGAAAGGCATTTTCAAAATGTTGTTTTGCACTCTAATAGTTGCTTCTGTCCATCTTAGTATTGTGGTGAAGTTGTTTTCCCTAACAATAAATTGTTTTGGAATATTTGCTAAATGATGAACATTTTTCCAGCAACTTTCTGCAACTTGAAAATTTTCACTTTGAATTTGAATTGGATTAAGAGAAGGAATTTGAAATGAGATACTAATCCAATATGATTAAGCTTTGTAAATCAAGATGACTTGGCATTGATCATAAAGGATTACTGTAGTGTGATGCTGGGGACGTTACAAAACTCCTCCTCTACAAGAAATCTCGTCCCGAGATTTTAGCGATGGAGTAAGGGTAACTTCGGGAGAACTGACCATTATAGGGTTGATTATCTGGTGAACAATTCAGGGAATGAGGCAGGAGTATCTCTCGAGTTGAAACTTAATAAAACATCGAGAGCAAAGTATGAAGGTACAAGGAAGTTTCAAGCGAATGGACATACGATCGATACATGAACAAAGTGTGAGAAGGGGTTCGGAGCATCGAGAATAGATCATCTCTCGGAGGGTGGCTCATGACAACATACAAAGCCAAGAGCATAAGATATTTCAGCATCAAGGTTGTACAGGATAGTCATGTGTCGATCCTGTGGAACTGTGGGTTATGGGCCCACCATGTGGGTTAAAAGTACAAAGGGGCCGATAGCAAGGCATGTCAGAGGATAGCCTACCAATTATGTTGTGCACAACATTGGTACCAAGGGCGAGGGACGGAGAGAACTATTTTCCTGCTCGTTGAACGAGGCGGACCAATAGGCAAAGTTCTCGTCCATTGGTAGTCACCGGAATGTCAACAGCAATAATAACAAGGTCTTACTGACAAATTATGCACCAAGGTGTTTTCATAAGCAGGGAACTATTACTGCTTAAATCTCATAAACCACCAGAAAGGTTAAACAAAACAATGGAAAAGAAAAGGTAATCATTAGATTAATCAGAACATTGGAAAGGAAAATGTGTTTACACACAAGGATTGGGAGTATATCCTTCCCAAGGGGAAGCAGAGCAGGATATACATGATATGATAGCAATTTCAAAAGCATTTAGATAACGGGGAGAGGGAAGAATCATGATATTACCCATACAATAGTGTTTGGATAATAGATCAAGAAACATTTCGCAGTGCGCTTCCAATGTTCTTGTTGACGATCAGAGTACCACAAACATGCTTCGGGATATCATTGACATGGTCATCAGGTAAAGTTCAGACTTTTGAATTCACAAAGGATCCCGCGGGAACTGCTAGAATAGTTTGTACAATTTCATCATTGAAAGATGAGGATGTGGCCGATGGGTTCAGCAGCAATCCATCGATAGGTCAAAAGGATGTAATGCCAAAATGATATGAACAAAATTGTGTTGGGGGGAAGGCAAGAATGTTGTCGATGTTGGCACAAATCATCGAGCGGCAAGGATGTCATTTCTCACCATGAATTCGATTGATATCTTGGAAGAGCTCGGAATGTTGATGATGATCATGACAAATTTGTCGAGAGGTTTCACGAAGATGTAATCGATCGATGATAACATCAAGTCAAAGGAATTTTGAGGCGGAAGGTTATCGGAACCACGAATATGACACAATCTCGGAATCAGGCTTGCTGTTCAAGGTGAAATGATATGACGAGGAAGATCGACGTAGGCTTAGCTCGTCGACGGAAGTTGCTCCGGGCATAAGGACCAGGTAGCACCATTCTAATTAGCACGATAATGATTTAGTCGATCAGGCTAGGAATGAGATGACGGAGTATCACTCCAATTAAGAATCTACAAGAGGTAGGGCAATGACACAATATCCTCGAGATAACAGGGGGAAATACTCGAGGTAGATCAAAATAGAGGTTGGACAGATGAAATGATCTGCAGAAGACAAGTGATTTAACTTGTCCAAGAAATGGGACCAAAGAAGAATGATCATGGTCGGAACCACGGTTGCAAATGATCAATTCATAGATACAAGATGAGCTTGTACCACAAAAATATTTTTACGAGTAGCTTCCATGATAAGTTCTACAATGAGTCCATGGGCATGATCACAAAGATTCAAGGTCGACTCCCACTTCTTCAATGCATAACCTTTCATTCACTCCTTGTTTTCGAAGAATTTGTAGCATAGAAGATTTATCTGGCAAAGTACCAGAAGAGTAAGACTCGTGAGAACTCTAGGGTTCACGCGGATTATGGAAGGCATAAGTTCAACCCATCGGTGTATTTTTACGAATCTATACAACCATCAACCAAGCAAAAGATACGAGTTCGAAAGAGAGTATCGAAGTCAAAGAAGATGATACAATATACCAAAGGTAGTATGTATCACGGAAATACTGATAAGATTTTGGATGTGAAGGACACTGTCGGATAACAATCCAGCAATGGAGCTGTCGATTCACAACAGAGTTGATGTGAGGATCAGTAATCAATCAGATGAAGAAGGGGATGCAAAAGCATCGACTTATATAAACATTTGAATGACTCGATGCTTGGGTACACGGGAATTATGATTTCAAGACGAAGGATCAGAAGCAGAGGCTCTGATCAAAAGATGAGTAAGTTGAATAGACTTAGAGGTGCACCCGCTTGATTGGGCAAGAACCATCCCGTATTCCGAACAATGTCTGAGCCGGAAAGAAAATTCCCCAGGATTAATTGATGATCGTGTGCAATTCACACACATGCTGAATCAACAGGATCAGAATGTTAATCCCAAAGGATTTTAACGAATATCGCTAGACAAATGGAATTAACTAGAAAGCAAGTATGCAAGAATTCCAAGAGCAACAGGTTGTAGAGGATTTTCGGAAGATCAAATAGTATTTTGAAAATTTTTGTGAATCACACGTACAACTGAGGATGAACTGACCCTTGGTGAGTGCGAGGAATTATTCAAAGAGCAGTATTCATGGGGCAAAGAACTGTAAGGCAGTAAGCTCAAAGGATTCTCGAAAAATCACAAAGTATTTCAGGGTATCTTGTAGTAGCAAGAGCAATTGGAAATGAAGGTATGGATGACAAGTGTATGTAGCTATCCATGGGGATTTATCGGTGGTAGGGAATTGTGACGGCGAAGGGCACAAGGGTCTCGAAAAAAAACATCGGAGAGTATCTTCGGAGTCTTCTGGTGCACCAAGTGATCATCTAGAATGAAGGGCTCTCCGGGAGGAAATAGTTACGAGAACCTAATGTTAGAGTTAATAAAATCATTTAACCCGAATAGGAGAGAGATTAGAATCCCAGAGTATAGGCGAGGAGTAAAAGATCCTAATACCACTCAATGGCGACGTGGGCCCGTAAGACACACAACCATGTTAGTAAAAGTTTTTCAGTGACTAGACTCAACTTCGGCCAAGGAGTTGGAAAGGGGGCTACCTACAGGCAGTCGGCTCTGATACCAACTTGTGACGCCCTCGATTCAATTGTACACTAATCATACACGCAAATGTGTATGATCAAGATCAAGGACACACGGGAAGATATCACAACACAACTCTAGACACAAATTAAAATAATACAAGCTTTATATTACAAGCCAGGGGCCTCGAGGGCTCGAATACATAAGCTCAAATACACAAGAGTCAGCGGAAGCAACATTATCTGAGTACAGACATGAGTTAAACAAATTTGCCTTAAGAAGGCTAGCACAAAAGCATCTACGATCGAAAAGGCAAGGCCTCCTGCCTGGGAGCCTCCTAACTACTCATGGTCGTTGGCGTCCGTCACGTGGTAGTAGGCACCCTCGAGGTAGTAGCAGTCGTCGGTGGTGTCGTCTGGCTCCTGGGCTCCACCATCTGGTTGCAACATCCGAGAAGAATGGAAAGTAGTGGAAAAGGGGAGCAAAGCAACCGTGAGTACTCATCCCAAGTACTCGCAAGCAAGGATCTACACTACATATGCAACATTATCAAAGGAAGGTTGTATATGTGGACCGGGCTGCAGAAATGCCAGAATAGAGAGAAGGCCTAGTCCTATCGAAGACTAGCATCTTCTGGAAACCACCATCTTGCAGCAAACAGGAGGGAGTAGAATAGCATAAAGTAAAGTAGTCGTAGTGTTATCAACCTCAGCCAGAGATCCTTTCTCGACTCCCTGCGAGAAAGCAATCCCAGAGCCATACTATCCATTTCTCATCACAATCCAATTCTCATCACCATCCAATTCTCATCACAAGTATCCAGTTCTAGTTGTATCAATCGGGATACAACTCTGAGTGTCTGTTATCGTAGGACAGGCTATCGATAGATGTTTTCTTCCCTGCAGGGGTGCACCAACTTACCCACCACGCTCGCTTAACTCTGGCTGGACACACTTTCCTGGGTCATGCCCGGCCTCGGCCAAACAATACGTCGTAACCCGACCTAGACTTAACAGAGAGGTCAGCACGCCGGACTAAACCTATGCCCCCAGGGGTCACGGGCCATCTCCCCGGAAACTCCTGCACGTTGCGTATGTGGTCGGTGAGCAGACCTAGCCTCCCTTATACAAGTGAAGGCGTAACCAGTCCAACCCGGAGCGCGCCACTCAGTCGCTGACGTCTATTAAGCTTCGGCTGATGCATAGGAGGCAGAACGCCCATACTATGCCACGTGATGGTTAGTGCTATCAGGCCAGAGGCCCCTCGGATCAAATATCCAAACCCTTAGTGTGCTGGCAGTGCGGTTACGAGAAGAGACTCACGAAAGATGTGACCCCATAGCCCCGTCTCGAGGACTTGCGGCAAGGGCTAAGAATGCTCGACCACGCCTCGTATTCAACTCTCGGGTACTCTCCAGGTCAACCCGTCTCCACATCACTCGCGGGTACCCCTCAGGGTCGACCCGCCTTTCCAAATAACAGTTGTGAAGTCGAAGTATCCGTGTGTCCAAACATCAAGGGGAAAACCCGAGGAATCACCCCCGGTGAACTCCACTCGATGTAATCACTAAGGTGAATGTAAGAAGGACCACCCTCGAGGTTCACACTTGAGGGGTTGCACGACAGAGTCGTATCGGAAGTGGTTAAAGAGGAAATCACCCTCAATGACCACGACCAAATAGCTACACTACAGGGTTAACATCAGAAGTGCTGATGAGGTCTCACCCTCGGTACTCGATAGTAACCCAGTAGTGTCGAGCAACTAAGGGGAAGTGATGTGCGGTGCCGGGGCCTGGTCTTCGATCCCGTTGATCGGGTCTTCGATGATGAAGCAGGGGCAACAAGGACAAGGTGGGGGTCACTGATGGATCACTAACTAACCTATACTAAGTAGTTTAGGATAAGCAGGTAAGGTAACAATAAGCAGGTTACAAAAGTAGGCTATGCATCAGAATAGGAGCAAACATTAACAATAGCAAAATCTAATTCAAGCATGAGAGAATGGAATGGGTGATATCGGGATGATCAAAGGGGGGCTTGCCTGGTTGCTCTGGCAAGGAGGGGTCGTCGTCGACGTAGTCGATCACAGGGGCAACATCGGTCTCGGGGTCTACTGGAGAGAAGAGGGGGCAGAAACTGTAAATATAAAGCAAACATAGCATAACAGGACAACAAGCAGAGCTAGACGTGTTCTAACGCGGTGCTACACGATACAAGCGAGGGGGGAAGTCAACCGGGAATGTTTTTCCGGTTCCGGACCTGTTTTAGATAGATGACCAGAGGGGGAAAGTTCCATGTTCAGCATGCTAGGGGCATGTGACAGATGAACGGACCTCGTATTCGGATTCGTCACGTTTTTCTGAGCAACTTTCATGTATAAAGTTTTTTGATCCGAGCTATGGTTTATTTTATATGAATTTCCAAAGGTTTTAGACATTTTCTAGGATTTACTTTACTTACCTAATTCAACATTATCCAGAACAGTACGGGAGACGTCAGCATGACGCGATGATGACATCATCAGTCAACAAAACGGCTGACCAGGTCAAATTGACCAGTGGGTCCCACCTGTCATAGAGAGTAGACTAACAGAAGTTTAAATTCAGCTAAACTGAGGCTAATTAGAAGTTGGACCCCACATGTCAATGACTGATCAGGTTTTAACTAATTAAGTTTATTTTTAAAAACATTTGACTAACCTAATTAGGTGGTGGGGCCTATATGTCAGTGGCTGGGGAATACTACCCCGTGTTGATCGTGGTCAACACGGTCAAACAGAGGCACAGGGGCCCACTGTCAGCTGCACTAGGCAGGCCCCACGCCACGCCAGGTCAGGGCCGGTGCCGGAGGAGCTCCGGCGAGCGCGTCCGCGGGGGTTTCTTGCCGGAGTTCGTCGAGACTTTCGCTACAGCAGGCCAAAACGCGCGCCATGACTTGTGTTAGAATGAGTGGAGAACACCGTGTCCAACACGGGTGGTGACGCGAGCAGGGATGGCCGGACTCGTCGCCGCCGACATGGACGGCGGAGATCCGAGGCACGGCGAGCTTGCAAATGGTGCAACGACGATCAAAACGAGCGGTGCTGAGCACGTACGACGGCTACGCGTGCGGGCGAGCATGATGGACACGCTTGCGCGGGCGTTCGGTCACCGGAACATGGCCGGCGACGAGCTCGGCGGAGGCGAGCTCGGACATGTGGGGAACGGCACCTACGGGCGCGACAACGGCGGGAAGACGGAGGGGAGAGAGGGAGGCTCACCGGGCGGCTACGTAAAGCCCCTGGAAGGTTAGTAGCAGCAGCAGGCGTCGCCGGAGTCGAAGGGGATTGCCGGAGCAGAGGCGGAAGGTGGGCGGCTCGATCCGCTGCCTGCAGTGCTCCCTGGCTTGCGCTCGTGGACGGGGATGAGGAAGTCAACAACGGCGGAGCTGATGGACAGGTCGGCGAGGTGAGGCGAGGTCGGTAGCCGCGGCTGCGACGATGAGCGGCGACGGAGGTGCTCGAGATGATGGGGGAGTGAGGAGCGGCACGAAGGAGAGGGGAACTAGGGGCGTTAGGGTTAGGGTTTAGGTCGGGGCGACCTAGTAGGCGACGGGGGAAGCGGCGGATGGCCGCGGGCGGTCGAACAACGGCCACCACGCCTCAGGTGAATAGAGGTAAGGGGTGACCCCTTATGTGGGATGGGTTGTGCACTAGGCCTGTGCACTGTGCACTTAGGCCCAGGGCATAGTGGGTTTTCTTTTTTACTTCCCTTTTTATTTTGATCTTTCTAGTATTTCTTTTCTGTTTTCATTTAACAGTAGCCTTTTGCATTTTCTTTTGCAATAATTACCTTTCACAAAAATGTGCCACTGGTGAAAACAGATACTAGGGGAAGTGGTGCACTGCCACCATAAGCTTGGGATTTATTTGAATCCATTAGGAATTTTCCTAATTGGAAAGGCATTTTAAAATGCTGTTTTGCACTCTAATAGTTGCTTCTGTCCATCTTAGCATTGTGGTGAAGTTGTTTTCCCATAACAACAAATTGTTTTGGAATATTTGCTAAATGATGAACATTTTTCCAGCAACTTTGTGCAACTTGAAAATTTTCACTTTGAATTTGAATTGGATTAAGAGAAGGAATTTGAAATGAGATACTAATCCAATATGATTAAGCTTTGTAAATCAAGATGACTTGGCATTGATCATAAAGGATTACTGTAGTGTGATGCTGGGGACGTTACACTGTGGGTATGCCACACAGATCCAGGAGCTGATTAACTCCAAGATGGGCACTGGCACATACTTGTTGGACAAGAATCACATGCCTATCTATCCAGACTTTGAGGACAACCAAGTGGTTATGGATGAAGATGAACCATCTTCAGTGCAAGCACAAGCAAAGAAGGAGAAGGCAAGGACTGAGAAGGCTGCCAAGATGCCAACAATTGATGAGGCATCTGAGTACTTCCTGAAGAGCAAACAAGACCAGCTAGGTTACTTGATAGCATCCACTCTAAGGATTGAGAAAGGGTTGGCCACCCTAACTCAAAACCAGGAGAGCCTGGAGAGGATCATGGAGCAGAAGTTCTATGACATAGATGTGAAAGTAACTGAGATCCAGTATGTTGTTGAGCAACTCCAAGATGACATGCAGGAGAGGAAGGGCACAACAACCACTGAGGCATTTGCTAGAGTGCCTAGAGCTTAGAGACCAGATGTTGTGCCAGTGACAGACACAAGAGCAACATCATCTGCACCTGCTACAGCTTCAGTGCCACCAGCTCCAGCATCTATTCCACCAGCTCCAACTTCATCAACTAATGCCTTCGTCCTTGGAGTCATATCTACACCACCACATCAAGACCAAGCCTGAGAGACGACATAGTACTATGCATTTTCTAGGAACTTTTTGGTAACTTGTTGCCAAAGGGGGAGAAAAATGTATAGATCATAGGTTTCGAGAGAGAGAGAGAGTTTGCTTTTGTTCTCTCTTGTCTTTGTGTTTGAACTTTATTTGCTTTCGCTTGCTTGAGATACTTTATTGCCTATGTGATACAATGATGATCATGTGTTTGATCATATGCTACATTAATGCTTGTTGGATGACATTATCTTTTTATCTCTATATGATCATTCACTTTGCTTGGTGATGAGTGCATATTTTCAATTATTATCATTTTGAGCGCTCCACCAAGATGTATGTGATATGGAAGAGTAACCCATGAGCCTAACTCTTTGTGCATTTGCAGTCCAAAGCAAATCTTAAACTATGCACAAATTTAAGGGGAGCTCTCACATTTCACATACTTCTCAAAGCGACGATGTTGTTCAATCTTATTATCTTTTGTCGAAGCTTTGATCTATATGTTCTCATGAATTACCAAAAAAGGGGACATTGAAAGTGCAACTACCCCTAGGTGGTTTTGGTAATTCCTAACAACATATAGCACATTGAGCTAATACTATTCCAAGACAATTATTTCAGGAAAGCTCAATGAATGGCATGGCATGGATGAGAAAAGTGGATCCCTCAAAATGCTAAGGATAAAAGGATTGGCTCAAGCTTCAAGCTCAAGACTCTACATTTTATATTTTAGTGATTCAAGATCACATTGAGTCTATAGGAAAAGCCAATACTATCAAGGAGGGATGAGGTGTTGCTTAATGAGGTTCTTGCTTCATAGTGCTTAGTGATATGCTCCAAAACCCTCAACTACTTTCCCACATCCACATATGACCTAAACCCAAAAGTCAAACTCAGCCCCACCGATTCTTTCTATCCGGCGCCACCGAGTTCAGATGTCATAGCCACTGCCACAAATCCTAGGCAAATCGGTCTCACCGATAGGGATCTCGGTCTCACCGAGATGGGATTGTAATCTCTCTGTTTCCTTTTCGTAACATTTCGGTCCCACCGAGATGACCGATCGGTCCCACCGAGACTGCAATGTAAACTCTCTGTTTCGTTTTCGTAACATTTCGGTCTCACCGAAAAGAGCGAACCGGTCCCATCGAGTTTACCTGAACAACTCCCTGGATAGCTTATTACTAAAGTCGGTCTCACCGAGTTTGTGTAATCGGTCTCACCGAGATTACGTTATGCCCTAACCCTAACCATATCGGTCCTACCGAGTTGCATGTCAGTCCCACCGAAAATCGTAATGGTCACTAGGTTTACTAAATCGGTCTGACCGAGTTTGTTGATTCGGTCCCACCGAGATTGGTAAATTGTGTGTAACGGTTAGATTTTGTGTGGAGGCTATATATACCCCTCCACCCACTCTTCATTCGTGGATAGAGCCATCAGAACGAACCTACACTTCCAACTTACCATTTCCGAGAGAGAACCACCTACACTTGTGTTAAGGCCAAGATATTCCATTCCTACCATATGAATCTTGATCTCTAGCCTTTCCCAAGTTGCTTTCCACTCAAATCCTCTTTCCACAAAATCCAAATCCTGTGAGAGAGAGTTGAGTGTTGGGGAGACTATCATTTGAAGCACAAGAGCAAGGAGTTCATCATCAACACACCATTTGTTACTTCTTGGAGAGTGGTGTCTCCTAGATTGGCTAGGTGTCACTTGGGAGCCTCCGACAAGATTGTGGAGTTGAACCAAGGAGTTTGTAAGGGCAAGGAGATCGCCTACTTCATGAAGATCTACCGCTAGTGAGGCAAGTCCTTCGTGGGCGACGGCCATGGTGGGATAGACAAGGTTGCTTATTCACGGACCCTTCGTGGGTGGATCCCTTCATGGACTCGTGTAGCCGTTACCCTCCGTGGGTTGAAGTATCCATCAACGTGGATGTACGATAGCACCACCTATCGGAACCACGACAAAAACATCCGTGTCTCCAATTGCGTTTGAATTCTCGAAACCATTCCCTTTACATTCTTGCAAGTTGCATGCTTTACTTTCCGCTGCTCATATACTCTTTGCATGCTTGCTTGAATTGTGTTAAGATTGCTTGACTTGTGCTAAGTTAGCTAAAATCTGCCAAAGACTAAAATTGGGAAAAAGATAAGTTTTTATTTGGTCAAGTAGTCTAATCACCCCCCTCTAGACATACTTTCGATCCTACATGGTCATATCCTGCCCATTGAGGAACCCCTTGTGGCTGAAGGAGAAGGACAATGTTCCACTCAAGTGTAACCATCACCAACCCAAGACCCACACGCTTCCGAAGAACAAAGTGAAGGCCCTCAACCAAGTGAACAAGATCAAGGGCAAGATCAATCTCTAGATGGCGGTGAACCACCAATTGATGCCCAAGGTCAAGTTCTTCCCCCAAGCAAGTTCAATATCAAGAGCAAGCTCAAGATCAAGAACAAGCTCAAGACGATGCTCAAGATGATCAAGTTACCACTCCTCAACTCTCTCTTGAGGAGGAATTGGAGCGACGTGCTGCCAAGATTGCATCCAAGCTCACTACCAAAGATCATATCATGAAGAATGTTCCTGGAAGCTTAAGAAAGGGGGTAAGCACTCGTAGACAATTAGCAAACTATTGTGAACATCACGTGTTTGTTTCTTGTGTTGAACCCCAAAAGGTCTATGAGGCGCTCGAGGATCCGGATTGGCTCAATGCCATGCATGAAGAACTCAACAACTTCGAGCACAACATGGTGTGGAGATTGGTTCCAAGGTCAAAGGGGAACCATAATGTCATTGGAACCAAATGGATATTCAAGAACAAGAAAGATGGTCACGGGATTATCCTTCGTAACAAGGCTCGTTCGGTAGCACAAGGCTGCTCCCAACTCGAGGGTATCGACTATGGTGAAACCTTTGCTCTCGTTCCTTGCCTTGAATCTATTCGTTTGTTGATTGCTGATGCTTCTCATCATAACTTCAAGTTGCAGCAAATGGATGTGAAGAGTGCTTTTCTTAATGGTCCTATTAATGAGTTGGTGTATGTCAAACAACCCTCGGGGTTTGAGGATCCCAATGTAACGCCCCGAATCCGTTGCGCCAGGTGTCTTCCGTTTATTCGCCGTTGTTGCCTTGTCGGGTGCTTTCTTGTTGCACTTTCCATGTCATCATCTGCATTTCATCTCATGTTTTTCTAAACTTGCATCCGTCCGGGTCATCCCAGTTCTCTCAGTTGTCTGTTCTGATCCCAAACACACCCGCCCGCGCCCGCCGCACCTCCGAAATATTATTTTATAAGTGGCATAAAAATGTTCTCAGAATGGGGCGAAAGTTGGCGTGAGGTCTTGTTATAGTGTAGGTAGACCGCCTGTCAAGTTTCGTCGCATTCGGAGTCTGTTTGATAGCCCAACCATTAAACATATAGCCGCATATAGTCGGTTTAATCGTTGGACGCTTTCAGGATCCAGAAACCGTGCCGAGCCGCACTTCTCCCCCTCTCTTCTCAGCCTGAGGCCTTCTACACAGCCCACTAGACCACCTTCCTAACCCTCCTCCGCTCTGGACCCTCCGATCGAGATCGAACGGCTCCTAAACGGTCTCAAACCCTCAAACCCTAGCCCCTACCCTTTATATACACCTACCCCTACCCAAAAATTGGCAATCCTAGCCTAAACCTACCCTAACCCCTTCCTGCCGCAGCCGTTGTTGCCTCCCACCTCGTTTTTAGCGCCCAGCCAGCCCTCTGCCGCCAAGTGCTGCCGACCCACTCACCACGCCGCCACCTACCGCCTCTCCAGCCAACCCGCAGCCTCCCGCCGCCGCAGGCCCGCCCAGGCCCGCGAGAATCCCCTCCGAGCACATATGGGCCCGGATCTCGCCGCTGCCAGGGCCCAATCCGCCCTCCTCCCCTCGCTCTGCCCCGTACGGCGTCCGACCACGCCGCCGGCGAGCGCTGCCGCCTTCGTGCGTGCCTCGCGCCCCGCCACCTCATCACTAGAGACGAGCCCCGATCGTCGCCGTCAACCCCAAACCAGCATCGTCCCGACCCCGTCCCCTCCTTCCCTCTCCTTCCTCTCTTCCTCATCTCCTCATCTCTCTCTCTCTATATAGCCGCCGCCGCCGTTTGGAGCTCGCCATTGGCCTCGTTTGGCGTGCCACCACCTGGATCTGGAGGGAGGTCGTCCCCCGCGCTCCGTTCCCGGCCATCCCCGGCCTCCCCTTGGCCTCCGGCCACCGCCTGCGCTCACCGGAGTGCGCGCCACGGCCATGACCTCACGCTCCAACCGCTGGGACCGCCCCGTCCCGGAATGCCCTCGACCCACCAACCAAACGCCCCTGCTGCACTGTCTCGTTCCCGGGACCGCGAGATCCAGTTTCTACGAGGTTCAATTTCACTGTCCCTAAATTTTAACAATATGTGCTCATGTTTCCCATGCCATAACTTGATGGTCGGTATTCCGTTTTGCGTGCATAATATGTCAAAGTGTTCATCATGTGATGCTCTCATATTGTACTACTGTGACATGCTTGTTTGAGTTCATCTTGATGCATTAATCTTTGGTGCAAAACTGCTAAATGATATAAACTACTGGAATCTGCTGATTGATAACATCATTTGTGCCTCTTGTGAGTGCCACAACTTTGTCCCTGTTGATGCTATGCTGATGATCCTGACATGCACATGTTCTGAACTTCATGCTCTACATGTTGGGGTTCTTTGCATTCATGTTAGGGTGCATCTTGATATCTTTGATATCTTGATCCCTGTTGCAAAAGTGCATGTTGATGTTAACTGCTGAAAACCGTTGTAACTTGCTGATTTGTCATTTTTGTTGCATTAAGTGTGTGCATCCTATGGGCATGATGTCTACATGTTTTAGGAGAATATTTATGCCATATTTACAGGGGTGCAACCCATGTATTTTGTTATGCCCTGTAGTGAGTGCATCAAGCTTGTGAAGTGGGCTACTTGCTGTTAATGTTCTGTCAATGCTGAAACTGCTATATCATGTTGCCATGTTTGCTTGATGCTATTAATTAATCCATGCATAATCTGGAGATACTTAGTTGACATGTTTTGTTGCCCATGTTATACTCACCATGTCATGCCTTTTTATGCCTCATATATGTCTTGTAGCATATGTTTTCATTGCCATGAACATGCTTATATAAAGTTCCAGATTCCCGTTAACTTCATGATGCTATGTTGTGAGCTTGTTATTGAGTGATCCATGCCTCTTCTGGAGATGCTCCAGTTACATGATTTGAAGTATGCTATGAGTAATTTGTTTAAAAGCCATGTTTGCTAATTTTGGATTTCATATGCCTCTATTCCATGCTTGTAAACATGCCATCATAATGTTGCTGTTTTACACTTGCTGAAACTGTTTCAATATTCAATATTGCCATGTTGGTTCCTACTAATCCATGAGCCATATGTATATGATGCCATGATGTTATTTTATCTTTGTTATGTGTACTTTGATGCCATGCCCTTCGTTGCTATTTTTACTTGCTGTAGATTGTCTCTTTCTTGCTCTCAAGTTGCCATCATATTAACTCTGCTTATGCATATGCTGCTAAATTATAAAGTTTCCTTTTGCATTGATCATATTGCTTTAATATTGATGCCTATTAATCTGAACCTTTAATGATATTTGAAGTATGTTATATGTAAATGAAGTGCATGTCAATTTTGTGCTCATAAGGTTCCTGTAGCATGTTGCTTTCATGTTTGCAAAGTGCCTACTTGCTGTTTTGGGCAGATTGTTATTATATCTTGTTTGGAGTGTATGTGTTACACCGTTGCTCCGTTTTGAGCATGCTCTATATGAAACTTTCTTAGAATTGCATGTAGTTTCATCTTATCATGTTGCATTCATGTGTTGAGAGTGTTTTTTTGATGTTTGAATGCATTTTGCATCAATGCCATGTTTAACTTGTTTTGCTCATATCTTCTAGGCCGTAGCTCCGAACTAAATGAACTTCATATGTAACTTGACTAGAATTTCATGTAGATCATCATGGTGCTCTTTAACTTGCTGTTTAACAACTTCAACTTAATGTTAGTTTAGATCTGGATCTATTTCGAAATTTGCATATGGGGACTTATCGGATTTATTATATGTTGTTTCCGGCCTCATTTAAACTTGCTTTGATGTGTTGTTCTTGTATGCATCATCTCTTGCCATGAGTAGCATCATATAGCCTTGGTCATGCATCATACTTGGTTGAGCATCATGCCATGTCTATGTGTTGTGTGTTTACCGTGGTGTTTGCTTCTTTTCGGTTGTGCTTCTTCTCGATAGTTCCTGTTTCGTTGCGATCGTGAGGATTCGTTCGACTACGCTTGGTTCGTCTTCATTCGGTCGTCTTCTTCATGGACTCGTTCTTCTTCCTAGTGGGATTTTAGGCAAGATGGTCGTTACCCTGGATCACACTACTATCGTTGCAATGCTAGTTGCTTCGTTCTATCGCTATGCTGTGCTACCTATCACTTGTTTATCAACCCTCCCAAATTGCCATGTCAGCCTCTAACATTTTCACCTTTCCTAGCAAACCGTTGCTTGGCTATGTTACCGCGTTGCTCAGCCCCTCTTATAGCATTGTTAGTTGCAGGTGAAGTTGAGGATTGCTCCATGTTGGACAGGATTATGTTGGGATATCACAATATCTCTTGTTTAATTAATGCATTTATATACTTGGTAAAGGGTGGAAGGCTCGGCCTATGCCTGGTGTTTTGTTCCACTCTTGCCACCCTAGTTTCTGTCATACCGGTGTTATGTTCCTTGATTTTTCCTTCCTTACGCGGCCGGGTGTATGGAAACCCCTTGATTGTTCGGTTTGAATAAAACTCCTCCAGCCGCGTAAGGAATGCCCTTGTCTCTTTCTTGCTCTCAAGTTGCCATCATATTAACTCTGCTTATGCATATGCTGCTATATTATAAAGTTTCCTTTTGCATTGATCATATTGCTTTAATATTGATGCCTATTAACCTGAACCTTTAATGATATTTGAAGTATGTTATATGTAAATGAAGTGCATGTCAATTTTGTGCTCATAAGGTTCCTGTAGCATGTTGCTTTCATGTTTGCAAAGTGCCTACTTGCTGTTTTGGGCAGATTGTTATTATATCTTGTTTGGAGTGTATGTGTTACACCGTTGCTCCGTTTTGAGCATGCTCTATATGAAACTTTCTTAGAATTGCATGTAGTTTCATCTTATCATGTTGCATTCATGTGTTGAGAGTGTTTTCTTGATGTTTGAATGCATTTTGCATCAATGCCATGTTTAACTTGTTTTGCTCATATCTTCTAGGCCGTAGCTCCGAACTAAATGAACTTCATATGTAACTTGACTAGAATTTCATGTAGATCATCATGGTGCTCTTTAACTTGCTGTTTAACAACTTCAACTTAATGTTAGTTTAGATCTGGATCTATTTCGAAATTTGCATATGGGGACTTACCGGATTTATTATATGTTGTTTCCGGCCTCATTTAAACTTGCTTTGATGTGTTGTTCTTGTATGCATCATCTCTTGCCATGAGTGGCATCATATATCCTTGGTCATGCATCATACTTGGTTGAGCATCATGCCATGTCTATGTGTTGTGTGTTTACCGTGGTGTTTGCTTCTTTTCGGTTGTGCTTCTTCTCGATAGTTCATGTTTCGTTGCGATCGTGAGGATTCGTTCGACTACGCTTGGTTCGTCTTCATTCGGTCGTCTTCTTCATGGACTCGTTCTTCTTCCTAGTGGGATTTCAGGCAAGATGGTCGTTACCCTGGATCACACTACTATCGTTGCTATGCTAGTTGCTTCGTTCTATCGCTATGCTGTGCTACCTATCACTTGTTTATCAAGCCTCCCAAATTGCCATGTCAGCCTCTAACATTTTCACCTTTCCTAGCAAACCGTTGCTTGGCTATGTTACCGCGTTGCTCAGCCCCTCTTATAGCATTGTTAGTTGCAGGTGAAGTTGAGGATTGCTCCATGTTGGACAGGATTATGTTGGGATATCACAATATCTCTTGTTTAATTAATGCATTTATATACTTGGTAAAGGGTGGAAGGCTCGGCCTATGCCTGGTGTTTTGTTCCACTCTTGCCACCCTAGTTTCCGTCATACCGGTGTTATGTTCCTTGATTTTGCCTTCCTTACGCGGCCGGGTGTATGGAAACCCCTTGACTGTTCGGTTTGAATAAAACACCAGATTCGATTTAAAATGCATCAACCGCGTGTGTAGCCGTGATGGTCTCTTTTCGGAGGAGTCCGGAAAGTGAACACGGTTTGGGTTATGTATGAACATATGTAGTTTCAGGATCACTGCTTGATCACTTCTAGCTTCTCGACCATTCCGTTTGCTTCTCTTCTCGCTCTTATTTGCGTATGGTAGCCACCATATATGCTTAGTCGCTGCTGCAACCTCACCACTTATCCTTTCCGTACCCATTAAGCTTTGCTAGTTTTGATACCCATGGTAGTGGGATTGCTGAGTCCTCGTGGCTCACAGATTACTACAACAACAGTTGCATGTACAGGTTATGCGATGATCATGACACGAGATCGATGTTACTTGTTTTGGAGTTCTTCTTCTGCTTCTTGTTCGATCAGGGGATAGGTTCCATGCCGGCAGCCTGGGCTAGCAGGTGATACGTCTCCAACGTATCTATAATTTTTGATTGCTCCATGCTACTTTATCTATTGTTTTGGACAATATTGGGCTTTATATTCCACTTTTATATTATATTTGGGACTAACCTATTAACTGGAGGCCCAGCCCAGAATTGCTATTTTTTTTTGCCTATTTTAGTGTTTTGAAGAAACGGAATATCAAACCGAGTCCAAACGGAATGAAACCTTTGGGAACGTGATTTTCTCACTGAATGTGATCCAGGAGGCTTGGACCCTACTCCAAGAAGTGCCAGAGGCGGTCACGAGGGTGGAGGGCGCCCCCCCTTGGGCGCCCCTATCTCGTGGGCCCCCTGTTGCTCCACCGACGTACTCCTTCCTCCTATATATACCTACGTACCCCCGACAGATCAGGACAGGAGCCAAAAACCTAATTCCACTGCCGCAACTTTCTGTATCCATGAGATCCCATCTTGGGGCCTGTTCCGGAGCTCCGCCGGAGGGGGCATCTACCACGGAGGGCTTCTACATCAACACCATAGCCCCTCTGATGAAGTGTGAGTAGTTTACTTCAGACCTTCGGGTCCATAGCTAGTAGCTAGATGGCTTCTTCTCTCTTTTTGGATCTCAATACAATGTTCTCCCCCTCTCTTGTGGAGAACTATTCATTGTAATCTTCTTTTCGCGGTGTGTTTGTTGAGACCGATGAATTGTGGGTTTATGATCCAGTATTATCTATGGAAAATATTTGAATCTTCTCTGAATTCTTTTATGTATGATTGAGTTATCTTTGCAAGTCTCTTCGAATTATCCGTTTGGTTTGGCCAACTAGATTGGTAGTTCTTGCAATGGGAGAAGTGTTTAGCTTTGGGTTCAATCTTGCGGTGTCCTTACCCAGTGACAGAAAGGGTTGCAAGGCACGTATTGTATTGTTGACATCGAGGATAACAAGATGGGTTTTTTTATCATATTGCATGAATTTATCCCTCTACATCATGTCATCTTGCTTAAGGTGTTACTCTGTTTTTAACTTAATATTCTAGATGCTTGTTGGATAGCGGTCGATGAGTGGAGTAATACTAGTAGATGCAGAATCGTTTCGATCTACTTGTCTCAGACGTGATGCCTATATACATGATCATTGCCTAGATATGCTCATAACTATGCTCAATTCTGTCAATTGCTCAACAGTAATTTGTTCACCGATCGTAGAATACTTATGCTCTTGAGAGAAGCCACTAGTGAAACCTATGGCCCCTGGGTCTATTCTCATCATATCAATCTCTATCGCTTTATTTACTTGCTTTGTTTTTACTTTGCCTTTTACTTTTCACTTTGCATCTATCTATCAAAAATACCAAAAATATTATTTATCATCTCTATCATACCTCACCCTCGTAAGTAACCGTGAAGGGATTGACAACCCCTAATCACGTTGGTTGCGAGTAGCTATCGTTTTGTGTAGGTATGATGGACTTGTGCAAGGTCTCCTACTGGATTGATATCTTGGTTCTCAAAAACTGAGGGAAATACTTACGCTACTTTACTGCATCATCCTCTCCTCTTCGGGGAAAACGAATGCAGTGCTCAAGAGGTAGCAAGAAGAATTTCTGGCGCCGTTGCCGGGGAGGCTCACGCAATCAAGTCAACAATACCAAGTACCCATCACAATCCCTATCTCTCGCATTACATTATTTGCCTCTCGTTTTCCTCTCCCCCACTTCACCATTGCTGTTTTATTCGCCCTCTCTTTCCCAATCTCCTCCTCTCTTTCTCGTCACCTTTTTCACTCACCTTCTTCGGTCCCACTTTTGTTTGCCACTATGTCTGAAATTGGGGAGATTATCGTCGATATGGACAATCATGATAACATGGAAAATCTTGAGGCTCCGGCCGATGAACCCCCTATCTTGCATACTAAAAATTTTCGGATCGGCAGTGGTAACATCATTGGCAAAGGCGTTATTCAATATTTCTTTACTTGCGCTGGTGCTTTACCTTCTCTGGGATGTTCTATTCTTCATAAAACTAGTAGTCTTGCGGATGCTATCGCTATGCTTGTAGTTGAACTTGAAAGACAATTTATGCATATGCATCCTTGCATTCAAAGAATTTTTCTAGAATTCTCCAATATTGAGCATTCTTCTGTTAAGCGTGTTGTTACTATCTTCTTAGCTCACGAGTTTAGATTTATCATAAGAGAGGCCAAAGAAATCTTTGCACACTATAGGGTGGACGCCGGTCGTCCTCCCATAGAGGCAATCCTCTATGATCAAGAGGAATTTAGGCGTTTTCAATCTTCGGACTACGTTGCTTTTAATGAAAACCTTAGAAAAAAGGTTCCTATCAATGTCTTAGTTGATTGCATCAATGAACTTAATAATGATTTTGCTCTTCGAAACAATGAGCTAGGATACTCCCTTGAGAATAGGCTCACAAAATTTTCCAAAAGAATGCTTTTAGTGACGAAATAGTTGTGCACTATGAAGGGCCAAGGGAGGAACCCGTTCCTCCTATGATTGATCTTGGGGACATACGTCCCACTAAATTTAGCCCTTTTGATTACTTTTGCTTGCCTCAAAGAAAACTAGCCGCCGAACATAGAGAATGTGAGATGAGTTTTCAAGATCTATCTTATTATTATGGCACGCATTAGATCTACCCTTGCTTTTATGGCTAGCTAGGGGCGTTAAACGATAGCGCTTGTTGGGAGGCAACCCAATTTTATTTTGTATTTTTTGTTTTTGTTTATGTTTAGGAATAAATAATCCATCTAGCTTATGTTTATATGTGGTTTTGTCTTTTAATTAGTGTCTGTGCCAAGTTAAACCTATAGGATAACCTACGATGATAGTTGATTTGATTCTGCTGAAAAACAGAAACTTTGCACGCACGAATATAATTTTGTTAAATCACAGGAACGTGATTTTGCGTTGATTCTTTTTCTTTATGTTCAATAGACAAATTGTACAGGACTTCCTATTTTGGTAGAAGTTTTAGAGTTCCAGAAGTTTGCGTTAGTTACAGATTGCTACAGACTGTTCTGTTTTTGACAGATTCTGTTTTGCGTGTGTTGTTTGCTTATTTTGATGAATCTATGGCTAGTAAAATAGTTTATAATCCGTAGAGAAGTTGGAATACAGTAGGTTTAACACCAATATAAATAAATAATGAGTTTATTACAGTACCTTGAAGTAGTCTTTTGTTTTCTTTCACTAACGGAGCTCACGAGATTTCTGTCGAGTTTTGTGTTGTGAAGTTTTCATGTTTTGGGTGAATTCTTTTGATGGATTATGGAACAAGGAGTGGCAAGAGCCTAATCTTGGGTATGCCCATGGCACCCCAAGATAATCCAAGAACACAAAAAGTCGAAGCTTGGGGATGCCCCGGAAGGCATCCCCTCTTTCGTCCACTTCCATCGGTAATTTACTTGGAGCTATATTTTTATTCACCACATGTCATGTGTTTTGCTTGGAGCGTCTTGTATTATTTGTGTCCTTGATTGTTGGTTTACCACAATCATCCTTGCTGTACACACCTTTTGAGAGAGCCATACATGATTTGGAATTTGTTAGAATACTCTAGTGCTTCACTTATATCTTTTGAGCTTGATAATTTTTGGTCTAGTGCTTCACTTATATACTTTAGAGCACGATGGTGGATTTGTTTTAAAGAAACTATTGATCTCTCATGCTTCACGTAGATTATGTTGAGAGTCTTTAATAGCATGGTAGTTTGCTTAATGTTAATATACTTGGTGTTCAAAGATATGTGAAACTTTCTTTTGAGTAAGTTGAATACTAAGATAAGTTTGATGCTTGATAATTATTTTGAGATATGGAGGTGATAATATCATAGTCATGCTAGTTGGATGATTGTGAATTTGAGAAATGCTTGTGTTGAAGTTTGTAAGTCCTGTAGCATGCACGTATGGTTAAAGTTGTGTAACAAATTTGAAACATGAAGTGTACCTGGCTTGTGCATCCTTATGAGTGGCGGTCGGGGACGAGCGATGGTCTTTCCCTACCAATCTATCCCCCTAGGAGCATGCGCGTAGTACTTGATTTTTGATGGCTTCTAAATTTTTGCAATAAGTATATGAGTTCTTTTGACTAATGTTGAGTCCATGGATTATACGCACTCTCACCTTTCTGCCTTTGCTATCCTCTTCGGTACCGTGCATTGCCCTTTCTCACCTTGAGAGTTGGTGCAAACTTCGTCGGTGCATCCAAACCCCGTGATACGATACGCTCTATCACACATAAACCTCCTTATATCTTCCTCAAAACAGCCACCATACCTACCTATCATGGCATTTCCATAGCCATTCCGAGATATATTGCCACGCAACTTCCATCATCATCATGACATACATTACTTTTGTCATATTGCCATTGCATGATCATGTAGTTGACATCGTATTTGTGGCAAAGCCACCATGCATTATTTTTCATACATGTCACTCTTGATTCATTGCACCATCCCGGTACACCGCCGGAGGCATTCATATAGAGTCATATCTTGTTCTAAGTTTCGAGTTGTAATCCTTATGTTGTAAACAATAGAAGTGTGATGATCATCATTATTAGAGCATTGCCCCAGTGAGGAAAGGATGATGGAGACTATGATTCCCCCACAAGTCGGGACGAGACTCCGGACGAAAAAAAAGAGAAAGGCCAAAAAAAGAGAAGGCCGAAAAAAATGAGAGAAAAAGAGAGAAGGGGCAATGTTACTATCCTTCTACCACACTTGTGCTTCAAAGTAGCACCTTGTTCTTCATGTAGTGAGTCTCATATATTGTGCTTCAAAGTAGCACCTTGTTCTTCATGTAGTGAGTCTCATAAGATGTCTTTTTTATACTGGTGGGAATTTTTCATTATAGAACTTGGTTTGTATATTCCTATGATGGGCTTCCTCAAATGCCCTAGATCTTCGTGAGCAAGCGAGTTGGATGCACACCCACTAGTTTTATTTTGTTGAGCATTCATAGCTCTAGTGCATCCGTTGCATGGCAACCCTACTCCTCATGTTGACATCAATTGATGGGCATCTCCATAGCCCGTTTATTATCCTCATCAATGTGAGACTTTATCCTTTTTTGTCTTCTCCACACAATCCCCATCATCATATTCTATTCCACCCATAGTGCTATATCCATGGCTTGCGCTCATGTATTGCGTGAAGGTTGGAAAAGTTTGAGATTATTTGAGTATGAAACAATTGCTTGGCTTGTCATCGGGGGTATAGAAGTTGGGAACATCTTTGTGTGACAAAAATGAAGCATAGCCTAACTATATGATTTTGTAGGGATGAACTTTCTTTTGCCATGTTATTTTGAGAAGACATGATTGCTTTGATTAGTATGCTTGAAGTATTATTATTTTTGTGTCAATATGAACTTTTGTCTTGAATCTTTCAGATCTGAATATTCATATCACAATTAAGAAGATTTATATTGAAATTATTTCAAGTATCACTCCGCATCAAAAATTCTTTTTTATCATTTACCTACTCGAGGATGAGCAGGAATTAAGCTTGGGGATGCCTGATACGCCTCCAACATATCTATAATTTTTGATTGCTCCATGCTACTTTATCAACTGTTTTGGACTATATTGGGCTTTATTTTCCACTTTTATATTATATTTGGGACTAACCTATTAACCGGAGGCCCAGCCCAGAATTGTTGTTTTTTGCCTATTTCAGTGTTTCGAAGAAACGGAATATCAAACGGAGTCCAAACGGAATGAAACCTTCGGGAACGTGATTTTCTCACCGAACGTGATCCAGGAGGCTTGGACCCTACTCCAAGAAGTGCAAAAGGCGGTCATGAGGGTGGAGGGCGCCCCCTGGGCGCGCCCCCCTACCTCGTGGGCCCTTGTTGCTCCACCGACGTACTCCTTCCTCCTATATATACCTATGTACCCCCGACAGATCAGGACAGGAGCCAAAAACCTAATTCCACCGCCGCAACTTTCCGTATCCACGATATCCCATCTTGGGGCCTGTTCCGGAGCTCCGCTGGACGGGGCATCTACCACGAAGGGCTTCTACATCAACACCATAGCCCCTCCGATGAAGTGTGAGTAGTTTACTTCAGACCTTCGGGTCCATAGCTAGTAGCTAGATGGCTTCTTCTCTCTTTTTGGATCTCAATACAATGTTCTCCCCCTCTCTTGTGGAGAACTATTCGATGTAATCTTCTTTTTGCGGTGTGTTTGTTGAGAACGATGAATTGTGGGTTTATGATCCAGTATTATCTATGGAAAATATTTGAATCTTCTCTGAATTCTTTTATGTATGATTGAGTTATCTTTGCAAGTCTCTTCGAATTATCCGTTTGGTTTGGCCAACTAGATTGGTAGTTCTTGCAGTGGGAGAAGTGTTTAGCTTTGGGTTCAATCTTGCGGTGTCCTTACCCAGTGATAGAAAGGGTTGCAAGGCACGTATTGTATTGTTGCCATCGAGGATAACAAGATGGGTTTTTTATCATATTGCATGAATTTATCCCTCTACATCATGTCATCTTGCTTAAGGCATTATTCTGTTTTTAACTTAATACTCTAGATGCTTGCTGGATAGCGGTCGATGAGTGGAGTAATAGTAGTAGATGCAGAATCGTTTCGATCTACTTGTCTCGGACGTGATACCTATATACATGATCATTGCCTAGATATGTTCATAACTATGCTCAATTCTGTCAATTGCTCCACAGTAATTTGTTCACGCACCATAGAAAACTTATGCTCTTGAGAGAAGCCACTAGTGAAACCTATGGCCCCCGGGTCTATTCTCATCATATCAATCTTTATCGCTTTATTTACTTGCTTTGTTTTTAATTTGCCTTTTACTTTTCACTTTGCATCTATCTATCAAAAATACCAAAAATATTATTTATCATCTTTATCAGATCTCACCCTCGTAAGTAACCGTGAAGGGATTGACAACCCCTAATCGCGTTGGTTGCGAGTAGCTATCGTTTTGTGTAGGTACGAAGGACTTGTGCATGGTCTCCTACTGGATTGATACGTTGGTTCTCAAAAACTAAGGGAAATACTTACGCTACTTTACTGCATCATCCTCTCCTCTTCGGGGAAACCAACGCAGTGCTCAAGAGGTAGCACCAGGGTGGATGTCGTTTGAGTTTCTGTTTGTGTATCATCTGTAGTCGGATGTTGCTCTTATGTATGATGTTGTTGTATTTATGTGGCTTTGTATGCCTCATGTATGTATCCCCAACTATTATGTAATGGTACGATGTACTGGTAACCACCTTGCAAAAGTGTCTCCAATATGTGTTTCTATCCTTAGTGGGACCTTCGAGTTCCTTTAGGATATGGTCGCATATTGGGCGTAAGACCCAAGTTCCCCAATCATGTGTACCAACTCGATAAGGCACTCTATGGCCTTAAACAAGCCCCACGTGCGTGGTATGAGCACCTTACCAAGTTGTTGCAAGATCGTGGGTTTGAAATTAGGAAAATCGACCCCACTCTTTTACTAAGAAGCTCAAAGGGGAGTTGTTTGTATGCCAACTATATGTTGACGATATTATCTTTGGTTCTCCTAACAAAGCTTTCAATGAGGAGTTTGCCACTCTCATGACCTCAAAGTTCAAGATGTCCAGGATGGGAGAGTTGAAATTCTTTCTCGGGTTCAAAATCAAACAAAGAAGAGAAGGAACCTTCATCAACCCAGCCAAATACACTCAAGACATTGATACCAATGGTAAAGCGATGGGCCAAAAGGTATATTGTTCCATGATTGGCTCCTTGCTTTACCTTTGGGCATCTAGACCAGATATCATGTTGAGTGTGCGAATTTGTGCATGGTTTCAAGATGAACCTAAGGAAATCCCCTATGTGGCAGTCAAACAAATCTTTCGATATTTGGCTCATACCCACACTTTGGCTTATGGTACCCAAAAGGAGCTAATTTCAACCTTATGGGCTATTCGGACTCGGATTGGGCAGGAGACAAAGTGGATAGGAAGTCAACTTCCGGAGGGTGCCAATTTCTTGGTTGCTCTTTGGTGAGTTGGTCTTCTAAGAAGCAAAGTTGTGTGTCTCTCTCGTCCACCGAAGCGGAGTATGTGGCCGCCGGTAGTTTTTGTGCTCAACTTCTATGGATGAGGCAAACTTTAAAGGATTACGGTGTAATTTGTGACAAAGTGCCTCTTTGGTGTGACAATGAAAGTGCCATCAAGACTTTTCTCAACCCTGTGCAACACTTTAAGATGAAGCATATTGAGATTCGATATCACTTCATCCGGGATAACATTAGGCAAGAGGAGATCGAGCTCAAATACGTCAACACTCATGGTAATTTTTGGGGAACGTTGCATAAAAAAATTCCTATGTTCACCAAGATCAATCTATGAGTTCATCTAGAACTGACAGAGGGGAGTGCATCTACATACCCTTGTAGATCGCGAGCGGAAGCGTTCAAGAGAACGAGGTTGAGGGAGTCGTACTCGTCGTGATCCAAATCAACGGAGATCCTAGCACCGAACGGACGGCGCCTCCGCGTTCAACACACGTACGGTCAGCATGACGTCTCCTCCTTCTTGATCCAGTAAGGGGGAAGGAGAGGTTGATGAAGATCCAGCAGCACGACGGCGTGGTGGTGGATGCAGCAGGGATCCCGGCAGGGCTTCGCCAAGCGTCTGCGGGAGGGAGAGGTGTAGCAAGGGGGAAGGGAGGCGCCAAGAGCATGGGTGCGGCTGCCCTCCCTCCCCCCTCTTTATATAGGGACCCCAGGGGGGCGCCGGCCCTAGGAGATCCCATCTCCAAGGGGGGGCGGCGGCCAAAGGGGGTGGCTTGCCCCCCAAGGCAAGTGGAGGTCCCCCCCCCCACCCTAGGGTTTCCAACCCTAGGCGCAGGGGGGGCAAGGGGGGCGCACCAGCCCACCAGGGGTTGGTTCCCCTCCCAACTTCAGCCCACGGGGCCCTCCGGGATAGGTGGCCCCACCCGGTGGATCCCCGGGACCCTTCCGGTGGTCCCGGTACAATACCGGTGACCCCCGAAACTTTCCCGATGGCCAAAATTCGACTTCCCATATATAATTCTTTACCTCCGGACCATTCCGGAACTCCTCGTGACGTCCGGGATCTCATCCGGGACTCTGAACAACTTTCGGTTTCCTGCATATTAATATCTCTACAACCCTAGCATCACCGAACCTTAAGTGTGTAGACCTTACGGGTTCGGGAGACACGTAGACATGACCGAGACGGCTCTCCGGTCAATAACCAACACCGGGATCTAGATACCCATGTTGGCTCCCACATGCTCCTCGATGATCTCATCGAATGAACCACGATGTCGAGGTTTCAAGCAACCCCGTATACAATTCCCTTTGTCAATCGGTATGTTACTTGCCCGAGATTCGATCGTCGGTATCCCAATACCTCGTTCAATCTCGTTACCGGCAAGTCACTTTACTCATACCGTAATGCATGATCCCATGACCAGACACTTGGTCACTTTGAGCTCATTATGATGATGCATTACCGAGTGGGCCCAGAGATACCTCTTCGTCATACGGAGTGACAAATCCCAGTCTCGATCCGTGTCAACCCAACAGACACTTTCGGAGATACCCGCGGTATACCTTTATAGTCACCCAGTTACGTTGTGACGTTTGGTACACCCAAAGCACTCTTACGGTATCCGGGAGTTCCACGATCTCATGGTCTAAGGAAAAGATACTTGCCATTGGAAAAGCTCTAGCAAACGAACTACACGATCTTGTGCTATGCTTAGGATTGGGTCTTGTCCATCACATCATTCTCCTAATGATTTGATCCCGTTATCAATGACATCCAATGTCCATAATCAGGAAACCATGACCATCTGTTGATTAACGCGCTAGTCAACTAGAGGCTCACTAGGGACACATTGTGGTCTATGTATTCACACGTGTATTACAATTTCCGGATAATACAGTTATAGCATGAATAAAAGACAATTATCATGAACAAGGAAATATAATAATAATCCTTTTATTATTGCCTCTAGGGCATATTTCCAACAGTCTCCCACTTGCACTAGAGTCAATAATGTAGTTACATTGTGATGAATCGAACACCCATGGAGTTCTGGTGTTGATCATGTTTTGCTCGCGGAAGAGGTTTAGTCAACGGAACTGCGACATTCAGATTCGTATGTACTTTGCAAATATCTATGTCTCCATCTTGAACATTTTCATGGATGGGGTTGAAACGACGCTTGATGTGCCTGGTCTTCTTGTGAAACCTGTGCTCCTTGGCAAGGGAAATAGCTCCAGTGTTGTCACAGAAGAGAGTGATCGGCCCCGACGCATTGGGTATGACTCCTAGGTCGGTGATGAACTCCTTCATCCATATTGCTTCACGTGTTGCCTCCGAGGCTGCCATGTACTCCGCTTCACATGTAGATCCCACCACGGCGCTCTACTTGGAACTACACCAGCTTACTGCTCCACGATTCAACATATACATGTATCCGGTTTGTGACTTAGAGTCATCCAGATCTGTGTCGAAGCTAGCGTCGATGTAACCCTTTACGATGAGCTCTTCGTCACCTCCATAGACGAGAAACATGTCCTTTGTCCTTTTCAGGTACTTCGGGATATTCTTGACCGTTGTCCAGTGTTCCTTGCCGGGATTACTTTGGTACCTTCCTACCAAACTTACGGCAAGGTTTACATCAGGTCTGGTACACAGCATGGCATACATAATAGACCCTATGGCTGAGGCATAGGGGATGACACTCATCTCTTCTTTATCTTCTGTCGTGGTCGGGAATTGAGCCGAGCTCAATTTCACACCTTGCAATACAGGCAAGAACCCTTTCTTGGACTGATCCATATTGAACTTCTTCAATATCTTATCAAGGTATGTGCTTTGTGAAATACCTATGAGGCGTCTCGATCTATCCCTATAGATCTTGATGGCTAATATGTAAGCAGCTTCTCCAAGGTCCTTCATTGAAAAACACCTATTCAAGTAGGCCTTAATGTTGTCCAAAAGTTCTATATCATTTCCCATCAAAAGTATGTCATCTACATATAATATGAGAAATGCTACAGAGCTCCCACTCACTTTCTTGTAAACGCAGGCTTCTCCATAAGTCTGCATAAACCCAAATGCTTTGATCATCTCATCAAAGCGAATGTTCCAACTCCGAGATGCTTGCACCAGCCCATAAATGGATCGCTGGAGGTTGCACACCTTGTTAGCATTCTTAGGATCGACAAAACCTTCCGACTGCATCATATACAGTTCTTCCTTAAGATGTCCGTTAAGGAATGCCGTTTTGACGTCCATCTGCCATATCTCATAATCATAGTATGCGGCAATTGCTAACATGATTCGGGCGGACTTCAGCTTCTCTACGGGAGAGAATGTCTCATCGTAGTAAACCCCTTGAACTTGTCGATAACCCTTAGCAACAAGTCGAGCTTTATAGATGGTAACATTACCATCCGCGTCCGTCTTCTTCTTAAAGATCCATTTATTTTCTATCGCTCGCCGATCATCGGGCAAGTCTGTCAAAGTCCATACTTCGTTTTCATACATGGATCCTATCTCGGATTGCATGGCTTCAAGCCATTTGTTGGAATTTGGGCCCGCCATCACTTCTTCATAGTTCGAAGGTTCACCGTTGTCTAACAACATGATTTCCAGGACAGGGTTGCCATACCACTCTGGTGTGGAACATGTCCTTGTGGACCTATGAAGTTCAGTAGAAACTTGATCCGAAGTACCTTGATCATCATCATTAATTTCCTCTCCAGTCAGTGTAGGCACCACAGGAACATTTTCCTGAGCTGCACAACTTTTCAGTTCAAGAGGCAGTACTTCATCGAGTTCTACTTTCCTCCCACTTACTCTTTTCGAGAGAAACTCTTTTTCCAGAAAGGATCCGTTCTTGGCAACAAAGATCTTGCCTTCGGATCTAAGGTAGAAGGTATACCCAATGGTTTCCTTAGGGTATCCTATGAAGACGCATTTTTCCGACTTGGGTTCGAGCTTTTTAGGTTGAAGTTTCTTGACATAAGCATCGCATCCCCACTTTTAGAAACGATAGCTTAGGTTTCTTCCCAAACCATAATTCGTATGGTGTCGTCTCAACGAATTTAGATGGAGCCCTATTTAAAGTCAATGTAGCTGTCTCTAGAGCGTATCCCCAAAATGATAGCGGTAAATCGGTAAGAGACATCATAGATCGTACCATATCCAATAGAGTGCGATTACGATGTTCGGACACACCGTTACGCTGAGGTGTTCCAGGCGGCTTGAGTTGTGAAACGATTCCACATTTCCTTAAGTGCGTACCAAATTCGTGACTTAAATATTCTCCTCCACGATCTGATAGTAAGAACTTTATCTTTTGGTCACGTTGATTCTCTACCTCATTCTGAAATTCCTTGAACTTTTCAAAGGTCTCAGACTTGTGTTTCATCAAGTAGACATACCCATATCTACTCAAGTCATCAGTGAGAGTGAGAATATAATGATATCCTCCGCGAGCCTCAACGCTCATTGGACCGCACACATCGGTATGTATAATTTCTAATAAGTTGGTTGCTCGCTCCATTGTTCCGGAGAACGGAGTCTTGGTCATTTTGCCCATGAGGCATGGTTCGCATGTGTCAAATGATTCATAATCGAGAGACTCTAAAAGTCCATCAGCATGGAGCTTCTTCATGCGCTTAACACCAATGTGACCAAGGCGGCAGTGCCACAAGTATGTGGGACTATCTTATCAACTTTACATCTTTTGGTATTCACACTATGAATATGTGTAACATTACGTTCGAGATTCATTAAGAATAAACCATTGACCATCGGGGCATGACCATAAAACATATCTCTCATATAAATAGAACAACCATTATTCTCAGATTTAAATGAGTAGCCATCTCGTATTAAACGAGATCCAGATACAATGTTCATGCTCAAACTTGGCACTAAATAACAATTATTGAGGTTTAAAACTAATCCCGTAGGTAAATGCAGAGGTAGCATGCCGACGGCGATCACATCGACCTTGGAACCATTCTCGACGCGCATCGTCACCGCGTCCTTCGCCAGTCTCCGCTTATTCCGCAGCTCCTGCTTTGAGTTACAAATATGAGCAATGGCACCGGTATCAAATACCCAGGAGCTACTACGAGCACTGGTAAGGTACACATCAATTACATGTATATCACATATACCTTTAGTGTTGCCGGCCTTCTTGTCCGCTAAGTATTTGGGGCAGTTCCGCTTCCAGTGACCCTTCCTTTTGCAATAAAAGCATTCAGTTTCAAGCTTGGGTCCATTCGTTGACTTCTTCCTGGCAACTGGCTTACCGGGCGCGGCAACATCCTTGTCGTCCTTCTTGAAGTTCTTTTTACCCTTGCCTTTCTTGAACTTGGTGGTTTTATTGACCATCAACACTTGATGTTCCTTTCTGATTTCTACCTCTGCTGACTTCAGCATTGAAAATACTTCAGGAATAGTTTTCACCATCCCCTGCATATTGTAGTTCATCACAAAGCTCTTGTAGCTCGGTGGGAGCGACTGAAGGATTCTGTCAATGACCACATCATCCGGGAGGTTAATGTTCAGCTGGGACAGGCAGTTGTGCAACCCAGACATTTTGAGTATGTGCTCACTGATAGAGCTATTTTCCTCCATCTTACAATAGAACTTGTCGGAGACTTCATATCTCTCGACTCGGGCGTGAGCTTGGAAAACCATTTTCAGCTCCTCGAACATCTCATATACTCCGTGTTGCTCAAAACGCTTTTGGAGCCCCGGTTCTAAGCTGTAAAGTATGCCGCACTGAACGAGGGAGTAATCATCTGCACGTGTCTGCCAAACGTTCAAATCGTCTTGCAGTGCTGGGAGAGCAGGTGGGTCACCTAGCGGTGCTTCTAGGACATATGTTTTCTTGGTAGCTATGAGGATGATCCTCAGGTTCGGGACCCAGTCCGTATAGTTGCTGCCATCATCTTTCAGCTTGGTTTTCTCTAGGAATGCCTTGAAGTTCATGTTGACATGAGCGTTGGCCATTTGATCTACAAGACATTTTTGCAAAGATTTTAGACTAAGTTCATGATAATTAAGTTCATCTAATCAAATTATTTAATGAACTGCCACTCATATTAGACATCCCTCTAGTCATCTAAGTGTTACATGATCCGAGTCGACTAGGCCGTGTTCGATCATCACGTGAGACGGACTAGTCATCATCGGTGAACATCTCCATGTTGATCGTATCTTTCATACGACTCATGTTCGACCTTTCGGTCTCTTGTGTCCCGAGGCCATGTCTATACATGCTAGGCTCGTCAAGTTATCCTAAGTGTTTTGCATGTGTAAATCTGTCTTACACCCGTTGTATGTGAACGTTAGAATCTATCACACCCGATCATCACGTGGTGCTTCGAAACAACGAACTGTCGCAATGGCGCATAGTTAGGGGGAACACTTTCTTGAAATTATTATGAGGGATCATCTTATTTACTATCGTCGTTCTAAGTAAACAAGATGCAAAAACATGATAAACATCACATGCAATCAAATAGTAGTGACATGATATGGCCAATATCATATAGCTCCTTTGATATCCATCTTCGGGGCTCCATGATCATCTTCGTCACCGGCATGACACCATGATCTCCATCATCATGATCTCCATCATCGTGTCTCCATGAAGTTGTTCTCCAACTATTACTTCTACTACTATGGCTAACGGTTTAGCAATAAAGTAAAGTAATTACATGGCGTTAAATCATTGACACGCAGGTCATACAATAATTAAGACAACTCCTATGGCTCCTGCCGGTTGTCATACTCATCGACATGCAAGTCGTGATTCCTATTACAATAACATGATCTCATACATCACAATATATCATTCATCATTCATCACAACTTTTGGCCATATCACATCACAAAGCAATTGCTGCAAAAACAAGTTAGACGTCCTCTAATTGTTGTTGCATCTTTTACGTGGCTGCAATAGGGTTCTAGCAAGAACGTTTTCTTACCTATGAAAAAGCCACAACATGATTTGTCAACTTCTATTTACCCTTCATAAGGACCCTTTTCATCGAATCCGCTCCAACTAAAGTGGGAGAGACAGACACCCGCTAGCCACCTTATGCAACTAGTGCATGTCAGTCGGTGGAACCTGTCTCACGTAAGCGTACGTGTAAGGTCGGTACGGGCAGCTTCATCCCACAATACTGCTGAAGCAAAATAAGACTAGTAGTGGCAAGAAAGTTGACAACATCTACGCCCACAACAGATTTGTGTTCTACTCGTGCAAAGAGAACTACGCATAGACCTAGCTCATGATGCCACTGTTGGGGAACGTTGCATAAAATAAATTTTTTCCTAAGTACACCAAGATCAATCTATGAGTTCATCTAGCAACTAGAGAGGGGAGTGCATCTACATACCCTTGTAGATCGCGAGCGGAAGCGTTCAAGAGAACGAGGTTGAGGGAGTCGTACTCGTCGTGATCCAAATCACCGGAGATCCTAGCGCCGAACGAATGGCACCTCCGCGTTCAACACACGTATGGTCAACGTGGCGTCTCCTCCTTCTTGATCCAGCAAGGGGAAGGGAGAGGTTGATGAAGATCCAGCACCACGACGGCGTGGTGGTGGATGCAGCAGGGATCCCGGCAGGGCTTCGCCAAGCGTCTGCGGGAGGGAGAGGTGTAGCAAGGGGGAAGGGAGGCACCAAGAGCATGGGTGCGGCTGCCCTCCCTCCCCCCTCTTTATATAGGGACCCCAGGGGGGCGCCGGCCCTAGGAGATCCCATCTCCAAGGGGGGGCGGCGTCCAAAGGGGGTGGCCTGCCCCCCAAGGCAAGTGGAGGTGCCCCCCACCCTAGGGTTTCCAACCCTAGGCGCAGGGGGGGCCAAGGGGGGGCGCACCAGCCCACCAGGGGTTGGTTCCCCTCCCAACTTCAGCTCACGGGGCCCTCCGGGATAGGTGGCCCCACCCGGTGGACCCCCGGGACCCTTCTGGTGGTCCCGGTACAATACCGGTGACCCCCGAAACTTTCCCGATGGCCGAAATTCGACTTCCCATATATAATTCTTTACCTCCGGACCATTCCGGAACTCCTCTGGCGTCCGGGATCTCATCCGGGACTCCGAACAACTTTCGGTTTGCTGCATACTAATATCTCTACAACCCTAGCATCACCGAACCTTAAGTGTGTAGACCCTACGGGTTCGGGAGACACGTAGACATGACCGAGACGGCTCTCCGGTCAATAACCAACACCGGGATCTGGATACCCATGTTGTCTCCCACATGCTCCTCGATGATCTCATTGAATGAACCACGATGTCGAGGATTCAAGCAACCCCGTATACAATTCCTTTTGTCAATAGGTATGTTACTTGCCCAAGATTCGATCGTCGGTATCCCAATACCTTGTTCAATCTCGTTACCGGCAAGTCACTTTACTCGTACCGTAATGCATGATCCCGTGACCAGACACTTGGTCACTTTGAGCTCATTATGATGATGCATTACCGAGTGGGCCCAGAGATACCTCTCCGTCATACGGAGTGACAAATCCCAGTCTCGATCCGTTTCAACCCAACAGACACTTTCGGAGATACCCGCAGTATACCTTTATAGTCACCCAGTTATGTTGTGACGTTTGGTACACCCAAAGCACTCCTACGGTATCCGGGATTTACACGATCTAATGGTCTAAGGAAAAGATACTTGACATTGGAAAAGCTCTAGCAAACGAACTACACGATCTTGTGCTATGCTTAGGATTGGGTCTTGTCCATCACATCATTCTCCTAATGATGTGATCCCGTTATCAATGACATCCAATGTCCATAGTCAGGGAACCATGACCATCTGTTGATTAACGAGCTAGTCAACTAGAGGCTCACTAGGGACACGTTGTGGTCTATGTATTCACACGTGTATTACAATTTCCGGATAATACAATTATAGCATGAATAAAAGACAATTATCATGAACAAGGAAATATAATAATAATCCTTTTATTATTGCCTCTAGGGCATATTTGCAACAGTAACCTTGCAGATATTTTCACAAAACCCTTGGATGAAGAAAGATTTCACGAGTGAAGGCATGAGCTTTATATCATTGATTTGAGCAATGTGGCTTGAACCTTTGCACACCCCACCATACTCATCTTGATGTCTTGTTTAGGTGTAGGCATGGACGTAGGGGAGTGTTGTTCTCTCAATGACCTCTCCCTCCCCCCCCCATTATGCATAAATTGATCAACTCTTTCACATTAACATTCTTGATGGTACTTGTGCTTCAAATACGAGTTTTGGTCATGGGCCCAAGGGTAATTCTTCGTGGTGACATACCAATTGACTCAAACATAGGTGGCTCCAGCCACCGCCCTCTCTCTCTCTGAGAGGTTTTGGTTCGTGTTTGGTTCTCGATGTCGTTTGCCATCTTTTGAGCCGTGTTTGTGTTTGAGTTGCCTGATACGTCTCCATCGTATCTATAATTTTTGATTGCTCCATGCCAATATTCTACAACTTTCATATACTTTTGGCAACTTTTTATACTATTTTTGGGACTAACATATTGATCCAGTGCCCAGTGCCAGTTCCTGTCTGTTGCATGTTTTATGTTTCACAGAAAACCCATATCAAACGGGGTCCAAACAGGATAAAAACAGATAGAGAATTATTTTGGAATATTTGGGATTTTCCAGGGGAAGAATCAACGGAAACGGTGCCTGAGGTGGCCACGAGACAGGGGGTGCGTCCTCCCCCTGGGTGCGCCTGGCACCCTCGTGGGCCACCCGTAAGGTGGTTGACGCTCTTCTTTTGCCGCAATAAAGCTAATTTTATGAGAAAAATCTGGGCGAAAGATTCACCTCAATCGGAGTTACGGATCTCTGGATATAAAAGAAACGGTGAAGGGGAAGGATTTGAGAACGCAGAAACACAGAGATAGATCCAATCTCGGAGGGGCTCTCGCCCCTCCCATGCCATGGGATCCAAGGACCAGAGGCGAAACCCTTCTCCCATCTAGGGAGGAGGTCAAGGAAGAGGAAGAAGAAGTGGGGCTCTCTCCCCCTTGCTTCCGGTGGCGCTGGAGCGCTGCCGGGGGCCAACACCATCATCGCGATCTTCACCAACACCTCCGCCATCTTCACCAACATCTCCATCACCTTCCCCCATCTATATTCAGCAGTCCACTCCCCCGCAACCCGCTGTACCCTCTACTTGAACATGGTGCTTTATGCTTCATATTATTATCCAATGATGTGTTGCCATCCTATGATGCCTGAGTAGATTTTCGTTGTCCTATCGGTGATTGATGAATTGCTATGATTGGTTTGAGTTGCATGTTTTATTATTGGTGTTGTCCTATTGTGCCCTCTGTGTCACGCAAGCGTGAGGGATCCCCGCTGTAGGGTGCTGCAATACGTTCATGATTCGCTTATAGTGGGTTGCTTGAGTGACAGAAGCATAAACCCGAGTAAGGGGGTTGTGGCGTATGGGATAAAGGGGACTTGATGCTCTAATGCTATGGTTGGGTTTTACCTTAATGATCTTTACTAGTTGCGGATGCTTGCTAGAGTTCCAATCATAAGTGCATATGATCCAAGAAGAGAAAGTATGTTAGCTTATGTCTCTCCCTCAAATAGAATTGCAATAGTGATTACCGGTCTAGTAACGTAGTCAATTGCTTAGGGACAATTTCACAACTCCTACCACCACTTTTCCACACTCTCTATATTTACTTTATTGTTTCTTTATCTAAACAGCCCCTAGTTTATATTTACGTGTCCTTTATTATCTTGCAAACTTATACAACAACACCTACAAAGTACTTCTAGTTTCATACTTGTTCTAGGTAAAGCAAACACTAAGCGTGCGTAGAGTCGTATAAGTGGCAGATAGGGCTTGAGAGAATATTTGTTCTACCTTTAGCTCCTCGTTGGGTTCGACACTCTTACTTATCGAAAGAGGCTACAACTATCCCATATACTTGCGGGTTATCAAGACCTTTTTTTGGCGCCATTGCCAGGGAGTCATAGCGTGGGGTGAATTTTCTCGTGTGTGCTTGTTTGCTTTATCACTAAGTACTCCCTCCGTCCGAAAAAGCTTGTCCCAAGCTTGTTCCTTAAATGGATGTATCTAGCACTAACTTGGTGCTAGATACATCCATTCGAGGGACAAGCTTTTTCGGACGGAGGGAGTAATTTTTATTTACTGTTCTTAGTTGTTCTCTATCTTTAGTTACGGGTAGGAAACGCAAAATACCAAAAAAATTAGTTGTACCTACTGAACTAATGGTTGAAGATCCACTCAAAATCTATCACACTACTAAAGCTTTTTACTTGGATCATCTTCGATCCATATGTGCTCGTGCTGAAACCCCAACTAGCTTAGTTGAGGGCAAATCTTTAGATGAGCATGCTTGTTATGTGCGACACCGTATATCTGAAAAAGGGAAACTTTTACTAGATCAAATTCATTGTTTGCTATGCTATGCTTGGAATTTATGTGAAATATATGACATTACTTGTTGTTCTGAAAACCCTAAGAAACACTTTCCCTACCAATGTGATTTTATTGATAATGGAATTGTATCTTCGTATGCTAAGGGTGTTTATAATTACTATGATGTTCAACAAATTGATGAATTTGTTGCTTTTAAGGGTGCTTATGAAATTGCTTCTTTGATTGTAAAGTATGATGCTACTCTCTACAAATCTGAAAAATTTGCCATACTTGAATATTGTCATGATAATTATGCTTCTAATGTCTATGTTAAACTATATATTGAGAAATTCTCCGTTATCCAAGAAGAGACTAATATTTTGCAGGAAGCTATGGAAGAAGAAAATTGATGAAACTGTGAGCTCATTGGATGAAAAGATGATGAGGAGAGCGAAGAAAAAAAGGAGGAAGAGCGGATTGATCACCCGTGCCCACCTTATAATGAGAGTAACTCTTCAACTCATACATTGTTTAATTCCCCTTCGTGCTTACTGAAGGAAGATTGCTATGATGATTGCTATGATCCCGTTGATTCTCTTGAAATATCCCTTTTTGATGATGCTTGCTATGTTTGTGGCCAAGATGCCAATATGAATTATGCTTATGGAGATGAACTTGCTATAGTTCCTTATGTTAAACATGAAATTGTTGCTATTGCACCGACGCATGATAGTCCTATTATCTTTTTGAATTCTCTCGACTACACTATATGGGAGAAGTTTGCGCTTATTAAGGATTATATTGATGGGTTGCCTTTTACCGTTGCACATGATGATTTTGATGAATATAATATGCATGTGCTTGCTGCTCCTACTTGCAATTATTATGAGAGATGAACTATATCTCCACCTCTCTATGTTTCCAATATGATAAAATTGCAATAAATTGTTTATACTATGCATTGGCCTTTACTTGGTGTGCATGAATTGTTTTGCCGATGCATAGGAAGAGGGTTAGACTTCGTTGTTGCATGATATATGTTAGTTTGTGCTCACTACTAAATTACAAATCATTGTTAATTAAAATTGGCTTTGATATACCTTGGGATCCGGGTGGATCCATTACTTGAGAACTTTATGCCTAGCTTAATGGCTTTAAAGAAAGCGCTGCCAGGGAGACAACCCGGAAGTTTTAGAGAGTCATTTATTTCTGTTGAGTGCTTTTATATAGTTTAAAAACAAAAAAATAAAGAGGGGAACCTAAAACTTTTCAAAAAGGAAAGTGAAAGTGAGAAAGACAAGCATTGTTGAAGTGGGAGAGCTCCTTGAACTTTGTTCATGCTCACGGAAACTTTGTGAATCTTGATTACAGAAACTTTTTAACAAAAATAATTATCCCCTTGTAAAATTCCATTGTGTTATAAAAATAATGTGCCAAGGTTTGCCTTTAGGATGTTTACAATGCTTGTTGGTTTGTACGGTGCAGGACAGAAACTTTGGCTGTAGTGCACGATTTTATATTTTTTGCTGGAACCTCAAGTGGTTATGATTCTTTTTGCACTGTCTTCCCGTACAAATTTTTTATTTTTCCTAATTTTGGTAGAATATTTGGGGTACCTGAAGTATGGTGAATGTCCAGATTGCTATAGACTATTCTGTTTTTGACAGATTCTGTTTTTGATGCATAGTTTGCTTGTTTTGATGAATCTATCAATTTATATTAGTGGATTAAGCCATGGAAAAGTTATATTACAGTAGACACAATGAAAAAACAAAATATGAATTGGTTTTCAACAGTACTTAGAGTGGTGATTTGCTTTATTATACTAACGGATCTTACCGAGATTTCAGTTGAAGTTTTGTGTGGATGAAGTGTCTAATCGAGGAGGTCTCGATATGAGGAAAAGGAAGAGAGGCAAGAGCTCAAGCTTGGGGATGCCCGAGGCACCCCAAGTAAATATTCAAGGAGACTCAAGCGTCTAAGCTTGGGGATGCCCCGGAAGGCATCCTCTCTTTCTTCAACAAGTATCGGTATGTTTTCGGATTCGTTTCGTTCATGCGATATGTGCAAGTCTTGGAGCGTCTTTTGCATTTAGTTTTAATTTTTATTTTATGCACCATGCTGGTATGACATAGTCCTTGGTTTATTTATAGAATGCTCATTGCACTTCACTTAAATATTTTGAGTATGGCTTTATAGAATGCTTCATGTGCTTCACTTAAATCATTTGAAGTTTGGATTGCATGTTTCTCTCCACATAGAAAACCGCCATTTGTAGAATGCTCTTTTGCTTCACTTATATTTGTTAGAGTGTGGGCTTATCTTTTTTAAAAAGAATTAAACTCTCTTGCTTCACTTATATCTATTTGGAGAGATGACAGGAATTGGTCATTCACATGGTTAGTCATAAAATCCTGCATAAACTTGTAGATCGCTGAATATGATATGTTTGATTCCTTGCAATAGTTTTGCAATATAAAGATGGTGATATTAGAGTTATGCTAGTGGGTGGTTGTGGATTGTAGAGACACTTGTGTTGAGGTTTGCAAGTCCCGTAGCATGCACGTATGGTAACCGTTGTGTGACAAATTTGAAGCATGGGGTGTTTCTTTGATTGTCTTCCTTATGAGTGGCGGTCAGGGACGAGCGATGGTATTTTCCTACCAATCTATCCCCCTAGTGGCATGCGTAGTAGTACTTTTCTTCAAGGGCTAATAAACTTTTGCAATAAGTATATGAGTTCTTTATGACTAATGCGAGTCCATGGATTATACACACTTTTACATTTCCATCATTGCTAGCCTCTTCGGTACCGTGCATTGCCCTTTCTCACCTTGAGAGTTGGTGCAAACTTCGCCGGTGCATCCAAACCCCGTGATATGATACGCTCTATCACACATAAGCCTCATTATATCTTCCTCAAAACAGCCACCATACCTACCTATCATGGCATTTCCATAGCCATTCCGAGATATATTGCCATGCAACTTCCATCATCATCATATACATGACTTGGGCATTCATTGTCATATTGCTTTGCATGATCGTAAGATAGCTAGCTTGATGTTTTCATGGCTTGTACATTTTTTGATGTCATTGCTATGCTAGATCATTGCACATCCTGGTACACCGTCGGAAGCATTCATATAGAGTCATATCTTTGTTCCAGTCTCGAGTTGTAATATTGAGTTGTAAGTAATAAAAGTGTGATGATCATCATTATAGAACATTGTCCCATGAAAAAAAGGAAAAAAAGAAGAAAAAAAAGAAGGAAAGGCCAAAGAAGCCTAATAAAAAAGGGGGGGCAAAGAAGCCCGCAAAAAGAAAAAGGAAAAAAGGACAAAAAGGAAAAACGGAAAAGGGGGCAATGTTACTATCCTTTTTCCACACTTGTGCTTCAGAGTAGCACCATGTTCTTCATATAGAGAGTCTCATATGTTGTCACTTTCATATACTAGTGGGAATTTTTCATTATAGAACTTGGCTTGTATATTCCAATGATGGGCTTCCTCAAATGCCCTAGGTCTTCATGAGCAAGCAAGTTGGATGCACACCCACTTAGTTTTCAGATTGAGCTTTCATACACTTACAGCTCTTAGTGCATCCGTTGCATGGCAATCCCTACTCCTCGCATTGACATCAATTGATGGGCATCTCCATAGCCCGTTGATTAGCCGCGTCGATGTGAGACTTTCTCCCTTTTTTGTCTTCTCCATATAAACCTCCACCATCATACTCTATTCCACCTATAGTGCTATATCCATGGCTTGCGCTCATGTATTGCGTGAGAGTTGAATAAGCTGAAGCGCGTTAAAAAGTATGAACCAATTTCTCGGCTTGTCATCGGGGTTGTGCATGATGGGAGCATTTTGTGTGACGAAAATGAAGCATGGCCAAACTATATGATTTTGTAGGGATAAGCTTGCTTTGGCCTTGTTGTTTTGAAAAGACATGATTGCTTTATTAGTATGCTCGAAGTATTATTGTTTTTTATGCAAATGATAGACTATTGCTTTGAATCACTCGTGTCTTAGTATTCATGCCATGATTAGACATATGATCAAGATTATGCTAGGTAGCATTCCACATCAAAAATTATCTTTTTTATCATTTACCTACTCGAGGACGAGCAGGAATTTAGCTTGGGGATGTTGATACGTCTCCGTCATATCTATAATTTTTTATTGTTCCATGCCAATATTCTACAACTTTCATATACTTTTGGCAACTTTTTATACTATTTTTCGGACTAACACATTGATCCAGTGCCCAGTGCCAATTCCTGTCTGTTGCATGTTTTATGTTTTGCAGGAAACCCATATCAAACGGGGTCCAAACGGGATAGAAACGGACGGAGAATTATTTTGGAATATTGGGGATTTTCTGGACGAAGAATCAACGCGAAATGGTGCCCGAGGTGGCCACAAGACAGGGGGCGCGCCTCCCCCCTGGGCGCGCCTGGCACCCTTGTGGGCCACCCGTAAGGCGGTTGACGCTCTTCTTTTGCCGCAAAAAGATAATTTTATGAGAAAAATCTAGGCGAAAGATTCACCCCAATCGGAGTTACGGATCTCCAGATATAAAAGAAACGGTGAAGGGGATGGATATGAGAACGCAGAAACAGAGAGATAGATCCAATCTCGGAGGGGCTCTCGCCCCTCCCACGCCATGGGAGCCAAGGACCAGAGGGTAAACCCTTCTCCCATCTAGGTAGGAGGTCAAGGAAGAAGAAGAAGAAGGGGGGCTCTCTCCCCCTTGCTTATGGTGGCGCCAGAGCGCTGCCGGGGGCCAACATCATCACCGCGATCTTCACCAACACCTCCGCCATCTTCACCAACATCTCCATCACCTTCCCCCATCTATATTCAGCTGTCCACTCTCCCGCAACCCGATGTACCCTCTACTTGAATATGGTGCTTTATGCTTCATATTATTATCCAATGATGTGTTGCCATCCTATGATGTCTGAGTAGATTTTTGTTGTCCTATCGGTGATTGATGAATTGTTATGATTGGTTTGAGTTGCATGTTTTATTATTGGTATTTTCCTATTGTGCCCTCCGTGTCGCGCAAGCGTGAGGGATCCCCGCTGTAGGGTGTTGCAATATGTTCATGATTCGCTTATAGTGGGTTGTTTGAGTGACAGAAGCATAAACCCGAGTAAGGGGGTTGTGGCGTATGGGATAAAGGGGACTTGATGCTTTAATGCTATGGTTGGGTTTTACCTTAATGATCTTTAGTAGTTGCGGATGCTTGCTAGAGTTCCAATCATAAGTGCATATGATCCAAGAAGAGAAATTATGTTAGCTTATGCCTCTCCCTCAAATAGAATTGCAATAGTGATTACCGGTCTAGTAACGTAGTCAATTGCTTAGGGACAATTTCACAACTCCTACCACCACTTTTCCACACTCACTATATTTACTTTATTGTTTCTTTATCTAAACAGCCCCTAGTTTATATTTACGTGTCCTTTAATATCTTGCAAACCTATCCAACAACACCTACAAAGTACTTCTAGTTTCATACTTGTTCTAGGTAAAGCGAACACTAAGCGTGCGTAGAGTCGTATCAGTGGTAGATAGGGCTTGAGAGAATATTTGTTCTACCTTTAGCTCCTCGTTGGGTTTGACACTCTTACTTATCGAAAGAGGCTACAACTATCCCGTATACTTGCGGGTTACCATTGCCTCGCATGTGCTCGTTTGCGCGTCCGGTTGCTTGAAGTTTTCATTGCAAATGCCGTGTTTTTCTTTTTTTTGCCGAAACATGCACTTTCTTAGGTCTGTGGTACTACCGTGGCAAGCCACGGTACTACCGCTGGAGATCGGTGGCTCCTGTGCTTGCACAGCTGCGCCCACAGCACGGTACTACTGCTTCCATCGCGGCAGTAATTTTTTACTGCCGCTGGAAGAGCGGTACTACCGCCCTTTGTGTGGTACTTCCGCTCGGGCAGTACTATCGCGTGGGGGTTAAGAGCGGGCAAGGGGAGTTCCAACTCCCCCATACCCATTCATCTCTTCCCCTTACTACGTCTCTCTCTCTCCTGCCCAATAACGGCGCAGAAGGACCTCGCCGGATCTCCCTCTCCGGCCACTCTCCTCGCTTTCCAACTGGTGGGATCGATTCCCACCTCGCCCTCTTGCCATGGAACCCGGTATCTCCCTTAGTCCCTCTCTCTTTGCCTCATTGTTGAGCTTCTAGATTTTCGGGAGATGCATGTGTAGTTCTTGTGATTTTGGCTAAATCTTTGCAAGAGGAGACTATAGGAGAGTGATAGTGCAGTAGATATGCCATTTGGTACGATGCAACAATATGGTTTTGATCAACTGTAGTACCGATCTAATTTTACAGATGTTCCTAGATTTGTTCTTGTGAAAATCTATTATGTGCGATACTACTGCTCCTCCAGAGCAGTACTACTGCCCGTTCTTGCGAGATCCACCCCGTGCGGTACTACCGCTCCTCTGGAGCGATACTACCGCCCGGCGCGCGGAAGTAAAAATTTACTTCCGCTCTAAGCGTGGTCCTACTGTGCCAAACCCGGTGTAGTACTACCGCGGCTAGAGCGGATGTAAAATTTTACTTCCGCATCTCGGGCCAGTACTACCGTTGACTTAAAAACTACTTTGTTTTGTCCACCCAATCCCATTTCTACTTGTTTCGTTTGGTTTTGGCATTGGTCTTTGCAATAATCTTCTCGCTCTTCTCGTGTGTTTGGGTTTGTGTGTCATAGGTGGTGGCTCTGGTTCCAATGCAAGGCGCTCGAATCCCAGCCAAGACACAAGCTCCAAGCGTCTTCGCAACCAAGAGGTTCCTGAGGGCTACAGTGCCCCGCAATGCCATGTCAAGCACACTGCCAATAAGTACAAGGATTCAATTGTTGGCATGGATGAAATGCCTCAAGTGGAGTTTCTGAGTCGAAGAAAGCTCAACCCCTACGTCAAGACTAGAGAACTCAGCAGGGGCAATGCTTTGTTTTGGACCAAGCAGCAAAATCTCATCTTCTTAGATGTGATCAAGGCCAAGCAGAACTCCTATGTGCCAGTTCAGTGGATTGACCTGGACTATTTGAAGAAGAACCAGGGATACTTTGTTGAGGCTCTGGATTTGGTGGAGTAATTTGGCATTAAGGACATTATCACCTTCCATCTTGACTTTGACCCGGAGCTGGTGGCTCAGTTCTTTGCTTCTGTCCACTTCCACACGGATGAGAAGCGGACCATGACTTGGATGACGAATGGCAAGAGGATGTATGCTGAGTGGAAGGAGTTCATGACTATGTTGATCATTCATGATGAGGGGCTTGATGTGCCTGTTGGTGCCCACCCACATGCCAACCCAGAGTCTACTAACAAGAACAAGCTTCAACCCTTTCTTGTTGATAAGACCCTCCACAATGGCAAGAAGTCCTTTTGTGCTGAATCCGTTTCTTGACATCATGCACAGGATCTTCCGCAACTCACTTTTTCCTCGCATAGGCAACAAGGACAAGGTGCACTCCTATCTTGTGGACATGGTGCTCATGTCTGAGGAAGCGCGTCGCCATCAGCCTGAGCCTCTTGATGTCTCTCATATCATGTGGAGTGAGCTTCAGTGTGCAGTGTTCCATCAGAAGGTGCCCATCTATGGCCCCTACTTGTTCCTCTTGATCTCGAAGACTTGGGAGAAGCTCTTTCCGGGTGAAGAGTTCCTTGCTCCCAACTGTATTCACCATGAGCCCATCAAGCTGCGCCAGAAGAACCAGCGAGCTAACACCACTACCCGGGCTGAGGCCCAGGCTGCTCGTATGGAGGTTGATGAGGATGAGTTTGAGGGGGAGGAGGCTGAGGACAACTCTGAGGGATATGCACCTCCCTCTACTGAACCCTCATGGGCTAAGAAGCTCAAGGCCAAGGTGAAGTCTCTGTTCTACATGCAGGCCAAGGGGCAGTACCAAACCCATGTTTCTCAGAAGGAGAGTTGCCTGCGTGACAAGATGATCTTGAGGAAGCTTGGCGAGCAAGTCTCGAGTGGGTCTGAGAAGAACATCACTCCTGAGGCTGCCTGGATGGTGAAGCAGGGCTATGAGTGGACTGAGCCTGATGGGGAGTCCATTCCTGCTGCTGAGACAGATGAGGATCTTGATGGGTGATCATGTCAGTAGGAGCTACCACCTGTGTCGTAGGTGTCCTCTCTACCTTTTTGGTATCTCGATACCAAAGGGGGAGAGAGTGTATGATTTATGAGTCTTGTATCTCTTGTTCTTTCGTTTTGTTGAACCTTTGTTGCTTTGGTTTCTTGGTTTGTGTTGGTGTGCGTGTGAGCCAGGAGACTCATTCTATCATATGGTGTGAGACATGTGCCCTACAGCTTATCCTTATTGTCTAGTATGTTTAGTAGTATTGTGAGCTTATTTTATCTTGTGCCCTTTACTTCATGCTCACTTATTATACCTTGCCTCAATGCTTATTGTCACTTATACTGGTGCAAGTTGTGCCTTGTCTATAAAATATAGGGGGAGTGTTGATCCTAGTATGTGTGTTGTGCAGTCCAAAGCATAGCTACAGAGTGCACACATCTAGGGGGGGTGTCTATATTTTATAGATTTTGGGTTTTATTATGTTCATTTTATATCCCTATGTGCAAATCCCGTATCATCATCAGTCCACCAAAAAGGGGGAGATTGTAAGGGCATATTTCTCCCTATGTGATTTTAGTGATTGATGGCAGTGCATTTGCGGACTAATCATGTGCATTGAGCATTTCAGATATCTCATGTCTAGGCACAAGATGATCCATTGCCCCTTAGAGCCTATCAAAGACGGCGGTTCTCTATGTTTCTTTCTGGTTTATTTGAGTCGTAGGAAAGCCATACAATTAAGAGGGGGTCCGCTTCGAAAAGGTCAGGGTGGAATCAACACGTACACATCTGTTTCTTTGCACCACCTTTCCTTCGCTTCTTTGGAGCATTGTCCATTTATCCTTGTCGCTGCGAGAGGAAGGCTTTCAAGTGCTATAGCTTCTGTGGCGTGCGGTAGTATGGCTCAAGGGAGCAATAGTACCGCAGGGGCCCATGGTAGTACCACTCAGGGAAGCGGTAGTATCGCGCCGTGCGGTAGTACCGCTCCTCGCGAGCGATAGAACCGCTGCCTCTAGCCCAGAATGCTGTCGTGCACGGAAGTAGGCGAGGAACTAATTTTTTTACTTCCACCCCTACACGGTGGTACCACTCCCTACGAGAAGTAGTACCATGCCGTATTTTCGCACGTCCCTATCTCAGCGGAAGTAGTCACGGATGTAATTTATTTAGTCTGTGCCCTTTCCAACCCTGTTGAGCCCCTGCCTTACGGTAGTACCGCAGGGGCGGGTGGTAGTACCGCTCTGGCGGTTCTACCGCTTGTTGCCTAGTGCAACAGGACCTCACATGGCCTCTACCGCACGAGCGGTAGTACCGCAACGTGATGCGGTAGTACCGTAGCGCCTTGCGGTAGTACCGTGAGCGTGTGCGGTAGTACTACGTCCCGCGTCCACACAAAGAACTATAAATAGACCCCAAAGTTTGACTCGGAGAAAAATGTGCATCAACCCCTATGCATCGATTACCACAATATCACTGCGGGAATCCGCGAGTTGAATGCCATAACACATATCAAGTGAATCATTAGGATACCTCATTGTCACCTCAAGTATTCATATTGCAAGACATATATCATGTGTTCTCATCTCTGAATATTCAATCCGACAAGACAAAACTTTGAAGGGTAAAGATTCAATTCATCATAACAAGAGTAAAGAGGGTAGAAACATCATATGATCCGACTATATTAACAAATCCCATGACATAGATCAAGAGAGAGAGAGAGAGAGAGAGATCAAACACATAGCTACTAGTACAAACCCTCAGCCCCGAGGGTGAACTACTCCCTCCTCATCGTGGTGGCCGTCGGGATGATGAAGATGGCCATCGGAGATGATTCCCCCTCTGACAGGGTGCCGGAAAGGGGTCTAGATTGGATCTCGTGGATACAGAGGCCTTGCAGCGGTGGAACTTCTCGTCTATGTTAACCCCGGAGGGTTTCAGAATATTCGGGAATTTATAGTGCAAAGAGGAGGTGCGGGAGGCCACCGAGGTGGGCACAACCCACCTGGGCGCGCCAGGGGCCCCTGGCGTGCCCTGGTGGGTTGTGCCCCCTTGGGGCACCACCAGGTGCAGCTCAGGCCCATTGGGTTCCTTCTGGTCCAGAAAAAATCTCCAAAAAATTACGCGATGTTTGGACTCCGTTTGATTTTGATTTCCTGCGATGTAAAAAACAAGCAAAAAACAGCAACTGGCACTGGGCACTGGGTCAATAGGTTAGTCCCAAAAATGATATAGAGTTGCTATAAAATGATTTTAAAACATCCAAGAATGATAATATAATGGCATGAATACTTCATAAATAATAGATACGTTGGAGATGTATCAGCATCCCCAAGCCTAATTCCTACTCGTCCTCGAGTAGGTAAATGATAAAAGAAATAATTTATGAAATGTGAATGCTAGCAAAGTGCATAAGTTTGATCAATGATAATTGCAGTCACTTTTCCCAGCATCATAACAGAAATTCTTTCTTATAAAACTTCTCATGTTATAGTAGCAACCAATTCACATGTTAAGGTCCAAACAATGAATTCTCTTGAAACTCAACAACCTATGTTCTCAGTCACCAAGCAATTGCAATTCAACTTATTCAACATTGTCTAAGTAAGAGCTCCACATACTCAACCATCTTATAGTCTTCTATGATTGCTAACTCACAGCATACACATGAGCAAAACATTTCAATCAGACACATAGAAAGATAGGGGCTTATAGTTTCGCCTCCCTATGTATTCACCTTTGGGTGATGTCAACAATAATAACTCATGCTACCCATATTCAACTAGACATATGTGCCTAGATCTTTCCTCACCACATGATGCTTGCCAAAGAAGAAAAATAAAAAGGAATAGAGAGAAATACTTTGACTCTTTGCATAAAAGTGAATACTGAAAAGTAAAAGATAGGCCCTTCGCAGAGGGAAGCGGAGGTTGCCATGCGCTTATTTGTTTGTATGCTCAACCCCTTAGTACAAAAGAACGTCACATTATATTGCCCCTTATGATATCAACCTTTATTATGCAGTCCGCCGCTTTTATTCATTGCCATCACAAGTACATACAACGCTCAGTTTTCTCTTACACAAAATGATCTAACACCTTTAGAAGCAATTTTTATTGCCTTATTGCACGGATGAAAACTTACTTGAAGGATCTTGCTCAATCCTTAGGTAGGTATGGTGGACTCTTGAAACAAGATTTGGGTTTAAGGGTTTTTGGATGCACAAGTAGTATCTCTACTTGGTGCGGAATTTTTTGCTAGCAAAGATAGGGGCAAGCACCGCATGTTGAAGGATCTATGACAATATAACTGAAGGAAATATGCCCTAGAGGCAATAATAAAGTAATTATTTATTTCCTTATTTCATGATAAATGTTTATTATTCATGCTAGAATTGTATTAACCAGAAACTTAGTACATGTGTGAATACATAGACAAAACATATTGTCCCTATTATGCCTCTACTTGACTAGATCGTTTATCAAAGATGGTTATGTTTCCTAACCATAGACATGTGTTGTCATTTGATAAACGGGATCACATCATTAGGAGAATGATGTGATGGACATGACCCATCCGTTAGCTTAGCATTATGATCTTTACAGTTTCTTTGCTACTGCTTTCTTCATGACTTATACAAGTTCCTCAGACTATGAGATTATGCAACTCCCGAATACCGGAGGAACGCTTTATGTGCTACCAAATGTCACAACGTAAAATGGTGGTTATAAAGGTGCTCTACAGGTGTCTCCGAAGGTGTTTGTTGGGTTGGCATATATCGAGATTAGGATTTGTCACTCCGTGTTTCAGAGAGGTATCTCTGTGCCCTCTCGATAATACTCATCACTATAAGCCTTGCAAGCTTGTGACTAATGAGTTAGTTGTGGGATGAAGTATTACGGAAAGAGTAAAGAGACTTGCCGGTAACGAGATTGAACTAGGTATGATGATACCGACGATCGAATCTTGGGCAAGTAACATACCGATGACAAAGGGAACAACGTATGTTGTTATGCGGTTTGACCGATAAAGATCTTCATAGAATATGTAGGAACCAATATGAGCATCCAGGTTCCGCTATTGATTATTGACCGGAGACGTATCTCGATCATGTCTACATAGTTCTCGAACCCATAGGGTCCGCACGCTTAACGTTCGATGACGATTGGTATTATGAGTTTATGTCATATGATGTACCGAAGGTTGTTCGGAGTCCCAGATGTGATTATGAACATGACAAAGAGTCTCGAAATGGTTGATACATAAATATTGATATATAGGACGGCTATATTTGGACACCAGAAGTGTTCCAGATAAACTTCGGATAAAACCGGAGTACCGAAACCCCCCAGGGGCTTAATGGGCCTACATGGGCTTTAGTGGAAGAGAGAGGAGGCGGCTAAGAGGTGGGGCGCCCCCCCTGCAAGCCCAATCCAAATTGGGAGCCCCCCCTTTCCTTGTTCTTCTCTTCCCCTTCCTTCCCCTCCTAGTTGGACTAGGAAAGGGGGGAAACCTACTCCTAGTAGGAGTAGGAATCCCCCCTTGGGGGCGCACCATGATGTCGGCCGGCCCCCCTCCTCCCCTCCTTTATATACGGGGACGGGAGCACCCCATAGACAGACAAGTTGATCAAGTTGATCTTTTAGCCGTGTGCGGTGCCCCCCTCCACAGTTACACACCTCGGTCATATCGTCGTAGTGCTTAGGCGAAGCCCTGCACCGGTAACTTCATCATCACCGTCAGCACGCCGTCATGCTGATGAAACTCTCCCTCGTCCTTATCTAGATCTAGAGTTTGAGGGACGTCACTGAGATGAACGTGTGCAAATCACAGAGGTGTCGTGCGTTCGATACTTGATCGGTTGGATCGTGAAGACGTTCGACTACATCAACCGCGTTACATAACGCTTCCACTTTCAGTCTACAAGGGTACGTGAACACACTCTCCCCCCGTTGCTATGCATCACCTAGATAGATCTTGCGTGATCGTAGGATTTTTTTTGAAATTACTGCATTCCCCAACAATAACTTCTATGTGAATATGAACAAACATAAATCATTACGTTGTCTTCCTTGTCCAACGTCAACAATTTTGGCCTCTAATATTTTGATGGGGGCTCACAATCACAAAAGATTTCCAAGATACTATATTTGCCTGTGAAAGTTCTCTTCCTTATACTAAATATTCGTGAATTGCTTGTATGACCAATATTGTGATTGTCAAGCTTCAAAAGCTTTCACTTCCTAAACCCAATGTGAAGCTACCACTAGGCGTGATATGATTTCAACTTCATAACATTCAATTTATTCAACAATTTACTCATAGGATATAAGTGAAGCACTAGAGCAATTCCATAGAGAAGAGCTTCGTTGACGGGATATGAATGCCGCTTACCTAGCCTCCCATTTGAGGACTCTATTTTATTTAAAAACTTTCAGGTCTAAGTATTTTATTAAAACAGCAAGCAAAATTAAAATAAGGTGACATTTCAAGAGTAGCACAACTCATGTGAAGAAGCAAAAACTTAGGCTCAACCGATACTAACAGATAATTGTTGAAGAAGAAAGTTGGGATGCCTACCGGGGCATCCCCAAGCTTAGATGCTTGAAATATTAGCTTGGGATGCCTTGATCATCCCCAAGCTTGAGCTTTTGTGTCTCCTTAATTCCTCTTATATCACGGTTTCTGTAAATCTCAAAAACTTCATCAACACAAAACTCAACAAGAACTCATGAGATAAGTTAGTATAAATCAGTGCAAAACCTTATCACTCTCTACTATAGCCAATCACTAAAATTATTATTCAACATTGCATACTAAATGCCTCTGCATATTTAATACTCCTATCCTCAAATGGAATCATTAAACAAGCAAACATATGAAAACAATGCAAACATAACAGCAATCTGGCAAAACAGTACAGTCTGTAAAGAATGCAAGATTCATCATACTTCCCTAACTCCAAAAATTATGAGAAAAATACTACACTGTAGAAAATTTATCAGATCTTATTTTTCAGGAAGTTTCAACAATTTATAATATTCGGACTTTTCTAGGGAATTTTTGCAACATCGATAAACTTTCTGTTTCCAAACAGAAACAAGTATACTTGCAAAATAAGCATGGAAAAGGCTATCGTTGCCACTTTTATTGAAATAAAAGATGCAAAACATTATTATAAATAACAGCAAGCAAATCCTAGCAAAATAAATTGACGCTCCAAGAAAAACACATATCATGTGACGAATGAAAACGTAACTCCAAGTGAGGTTACCGATAATGTTGGAGACGAAAGAGGGGATGCCATCCGGGGCATCCCCAAGCTTAGTTGCTTGGATCTTCCTTGAATTTTACCTTGGGGGTGCCTTGTGAATCCCCAATCTTATGGTATTGTCACTCCTTATTCTCCTCATATCGACATTTCACCCAAAACTTGAAAACTTCAATCACACAAAACTTAACGGAACCTTGTGAGTTAGGTTAGTATGATAAAGAGCAAACCATTTCACTTTTGGTACTGTCAAAGAAAATATTCATAATTGTTTCCACACAATTCCTACTGTAGCATATCATTTCCACAATTTATATTGAGCAATATAAGCAATAGAAACAAGGAAACAAGCAAACTATGCATTGAAAATAGAATCTGTCAAAAACAGAACAGTCTGTAGTAATCTGTACTAAAACCATACTTATGCTACTCCAAAAATTATAAAAAAATGGACCACATGATAAATTTGTATATAATCTTCTTCAAAAAGAATCAACTCAAAACCACTCTTCTGTTAAAAATTAGAGGTATTTTCATGAGTGCAAGAGTTTCTATTTTTCAGCAAGATCAAATCAAGCATCACCCACCATGATCCCAAAGCCTTTACTTAGCACTTTATTGAAACAAAGACAATAAAACATGATTACTAAAGTATCCTAATCATGTGAACATACAAAAACAGTAGGTAAAAGTTTTGGTTTGTCTCCCAACAAGCGCTTTTCTTTAATGCCTTTTAGCTAGGCATGATGAGTTCAATGATGCTCGCATAAAAGATAAAGATTGAAACATAACAAGAGCATCATCAATCACATGGCAAGCACATTTAATACTAACCCACTTCCTATGCATAGGGATTTTGTGAGCAAATAATTCATGGGAACAAGAATCAACTAGCATAGGAAGGCAAAACATGCATAACTTCAAAACTTTCAACACATAGAGAGGAAACTTGATATTACTCAGATATGTAAAAGCATATGTTCCTCTCTCATAATAATTTTCAGTAGCATCATGAAGAAATTCAACAATATAACCATCACATACAGCATTCTTTTCATGAAACATAAGCATAGAAATTTTGTTACTCTCCCCATAAGCAAATTTATTCTCATGAATGGTAGTGGGAGCAAACTCAACAAAGTAACTATCATGTGATTGAAAATTAAAATCATGATGACAAGTTTCATGGTTATCATTATTCAATATAGCATACATGTCATCACCATAATCATCAAAGATAGGAGGCATGCTTTCATCATAATAAACTTGCTCATCAAAACTTTGGGGACTAAAATATCATCTTCATCAAACATAGCATCCCCAAGCTTGTGGCTTTGCATATCATTAGCATCATGGATAATAAAAGAGGTCATGCCAACAACATTGCAATCATGCTCATCATTCATGCCAATCATTTTATTAAATTATTCTTCTATCAATTGAGCACAATTTTTCGAACCATCATTTTCAAGAAAGATATTATAAATATGATCAATAATATGATGCAACCTTAATTCCTTTTTCTTGTAGTTTTCTTTCATAAACCAATCTAGTGATAAAACAAGAAACTAAAAGATTCAATTGCAAGATCTAATTATATACCTTCATGCACTCACCTCCCCGGCGACGGCGCCAGGAAAGAGATTCGTTGCCGGAGTGTGAGTGCCGGTTTCCTTACCTCCCCGGCAATGGCGCCAGAAAAGAGCTTGATGTCTACTACGCAACTTTATTCTTGTAGACACGTATTGGGCCTCCAAGCGTAGAGTTTTGTAGGGCACTACCAATTTTCCCTCAAGTGGATGACCTAAGGTTTATCAATCCGTGAGAGGTATAGGATGAAGATGGTCTCTCTCAAATGACCCTGCAACCAAATACAAGAAGTCTCTTGTGTCCCCAACACCCAATACAATGGCAAAATGTATAAGTGCACTAGTTCAGCGAAGAGATGGTGATAAAAGTGTAATATGGATGGTAGAAATATATTTTTATAATCTGAATAAATAAAAACAGCAAGGTAGCAAATAGTAAATGGGCACAAAAACGGTGTTGCAATGCTTGAAAATGAGGCCCATTGTCCGTACTTTCGCTAGTGCAACCTCTCAACAATGCTAACATAGTTGGATCATATGATTATTCCTCAAAGTGCAATAAAGAATCACTCCCGAGTTCCTATTAGTGGAGAACAAAAGATAGGAATTGTTTGTAGGCCACGAAACCACCTCAAAGCTATTCTTTCCGTTTGATCTATTCAAGAGTTCGTACTAAAATAACACAAAGCTATTTTTTCCGTTCAATCTATCCTAGAGTTCGTACTAGAATAACACCAAAGCAAATTCATATGCATAATACTCAATCCACACAAAGAACTATAAAGAGACCCCAAAGTTTCCGTCAGAGAAAAACATGCATCAACCCCTATGCATAGATTACCCCAATATCACCGCGAGAATCCGCCAGTTGAATGCCATAAGGCCAACTCCACCGCGCGACCCCAAACGGGCGTCCGCTTTGTCCGGATTCTGTCCATTTGGGGAGGGATTTGGGGTCGTGTCCGGGCGTGTCCTAGGATGCGGTGGCCGTGCGCCCAGCGTGCGGCCGCATCCATTTACCCCATCCTGTCCGCGTCTACTTAAAAAACTAACATTTCAAATGCTTCAGGCCAGCGGCCCCGGTTCATCACGCCGGCAACAGAGCCAGCGGCCTACACGTCCATCGCCGACATCAGCCAGCGGCCGGAAACACAACCAGCTTCCAAAATAAATAGTTCTCCTCGCCGGCAACACAACGGAGGGAAGCCGGGCGACATGGGCGTGGTGCGCGACATCGGTGACTGGAAGTGCGTAGGCCGGGCGACCGACGAGCCGGTGCTCGCCGAGCCGACGGCCGCTGCAGGGAACCCGACAGGACGCCCCATGCCAAGCATTAGGATGGCGTGCGCTTTGTTGACGAGGTCCTCCTTCTCGTCGGCAGCGGCCTTGCGCCGTGCGGCATCCATCTCCTCGCGCTGGGCGGCGAACTTGGCCGCGGCGGCATTGAGCTTGACGACCGCTCTCCGTTCCCTCCTCTTCGCCGATTCCGCGTCCAACTTGGCGATCTCCTCCGGTGTGCACTCCGACCACGGCTTCCTTGGCGCCTTCTTCTTCACCTTTGCGGGCGGGTAGATGGCCAGGCCGCCGGAACTCGGCGAGGCGTCGGCCTTGGACGGGGGAGAGAGGGGACGGCGGGAGGGACGTGGGAGGGTTTGGGGCAAATGGCGCCAAATGGGCGTGGGGGGTGGGGGGTTGGTTTCTCCCACCGACAGGCGGGCCAGGGGAGGACAAGCGCGCGCGTCCCGCCCGTTCGCACGCTGTTCGTTTCACCCCAAAAACGGTGCAAGTTTGGGCCGGGGATGGGTCGAAAGCGGACACAAAGCGGACAAAAGTCCGTTTGTGCCTGCGCGCTGGGCCGTCTCGTTTGTCCCTTTTACCCTAAACGGGCGAGGGTGGACAGGATAGGGTCGCGCGGTGGAGTTGGCCTAACACATAGCAAGTGAATCAATAGGATACCTCATTGTCACCTCGAGTATTCATATTGCAAGACATATATCATGTGTTCTCATCTCTGAATATTCAATCTGGCAAGACAAAACTTTGAAGGGTAAAGATTCAATTCATCATAACAAGAGTATAGAGGGGAGAAACATCTATGATCCAACTATATTAACAAACCCCATGATATAGATCACGAGAGAGAGAGAGAGAGATCAAACACATAGCTACTGGTACAAACACTCAGCCCCGAGGGTGGACTACTCCCTCCTCATCGTGGTGGCCGCCGGGATGATCAAGATGACCACAGGAGATGATTCCCCCTCCGGCAGGGTGCCGGAAAGGGGTCTAGATTGGATCTCGTGGATACAGAGGCCTTGCGGCGGCGGAACTTCTCGTCTAGGTTAACCCCGAAGGGTTTCAGAATATTTGGGAATTTATAGTGCAAAGAGGGGGTGCAGGCGACCACCAAGGTGGGCACAACCCACCTAGGCGCGCCAGGGGGCCCTGTCGCGCCCTGGTGGGTTGTGCCCCCCTCGGGGCACCCCCAGGTGTAGCTCAGGCCCATTGGGTTCCTTCTGGTTCAGAAAAAATCTCCAAAAAGTTACGTGGTGTTTGGACTCCGTTTGATATTGATTTCCAGCGATGTAAAAAACAAGCAAAAAACAACAACTGGCATGGGGCACTGGGTCAATAGGTTAGTCCCAAAAAATGATATAAAGTTGCTATAAAATGATTGTAAAACATCCAAGAATGGTAATATAATGGCATGAAAACTTCATAAATTATAGATACGTTGGAGACGTATCATGAGGGCCTGAGGAGATTACGGTGGCCCTAGTGGCTTCTTGGGGAGCATTGTGCCTCCACACTGCTCCTACGGAGACATACTTCCTCTCAAAGGGAAGGAACTTTGGTAATACATCCTCATCTCCATCGACTCCACTCTTGGTTATCTCTCACCTTTACTTGTGCAAGCTTATATTGTGTTGTATCCCTTGCTTGCTTGTGTGCTCGTTGTTGTTGCATCATATAGGTTGTTCACCTAGTTGCACATCTAGACAACCTACTTTGATGCTAAGTTTAATTTGGTCAAGAAAAGCTAAAAATTGCTAGTTGCCTATTCACCCCCCCTCTAGTCATCCATATCGATCCTTTCACCCCGGGTGCCCAGAGTGGGTGTTTTGCCGGTGGACACCCGGGGTGCCCGGAATCTCTATTCTGCGTTCTTGGACCTCTCTGCATGCGAATTCCATGTGTAATCTGGGTGCCCAGGCTATTAACCCCGGGTGCCTAGAGTCTGAGAAGGGCAATGACTCTTTTGATCACTTCGGCGTATAAATACCCCCCTTCTTCTATCTCTCAAGCTAACCACTATATTGAGCTACTCCACCATTTTCCAAACTCTAAAAGCTTAATTACTTCCTATCCCTCCACCCACACACTCCAATTCTTTGAGAATTGGAAGAGCTTTACTCGATCTGCACTTCCGCCCAGTTGATTTGTGATTCCGCAACTCATTCTCCACCAACAGTTGTTACTCTTGGAGCTTGGGCTCGTAGGTGGTAGAGATTCCCTAGAACCTTTGTTGCCAACTGGCGGTACTAAAATTCTTCAGTAGCCTCCATAGGGTGGAGAGCACGACAAGATGTTCCAGATGGGATCATGCACAAGGCATTTACCCGTGCATGAGCCCTAATGGTCGAGGTAAAACCCTACTCCTGCTTTTGATTTGATTGATTGTGTAAAACACCTCATGTGAGGGGATTACAATATCAGGAGATTATTGCTACCGAGATGGTGAGTATGAGTCAGATGGCCTCAAAGTGCCCCTAGCCTCGCCTTGTAAAGAGGGATGAGGTCTAGGGTTGCATATTCTCAACTGACCTAGAGTCCCGGTCGGTTGAGGGTTTATTGACTTGCACGCCAAGATGAGGAACCTTTCAGAAGGCGGACTCCCTGCAGGGCCAAGGGCCTTCATCACATCTCGTCTTGTTGAGCCCTCATGCCGGCCCATTGATGGGCTTCCTGGCTGGTGGGCCACCCCCGGTATTGTACATCGTCACTTGACCCTTCCCTTCTTGGCCTTATGTGCCGAAACGAGGGGCTAGATTTGATTGTGATGTTGGAAATAGGGTGTAGAGGAGTAATCCTAATGTGAAATGGTGAAAAATTAGGACCAAGAGTCCTAGAGGGTCTCCATTTTTTATTCAATTTTCTATGATGATTCTCGATGGGTAGATGCCCAAGAAACAAATTAGGATCCTGGGAAGAAATGAGATTACCCGAGGAGTTCATCATCCTTCCACTCACGCAACAAAGGATGGCTAATATGGCGATTCTCAGAGGGTAGATGCTAGGGAACCAACAAAATCACTGGGGTGAAGAACCATATGATTGCATTGCTCGATCTCAAATACCCAAAGGGCTAAAGGGATCCAGGAGTGCTTTTGGATGGAGAGGTGGCAATTTGGAGGAGAATAAGTTAGATGGGGGGCATGAAAGAAAGTATAAGAGTTTCCTCCATTGAGCGGACCAAAAAGATCTGGTTTTGCCAAAAAGTGGAGCCTATGGGGAAAATCCGGAGACAAACCCAAAGTTCTAGGCCACCTCCAATATCAAACCTGGGGCATTAAGAAGGGTTTTGCACAGTGTAGGTACTAAAATCGGCAGATCTCGTGTAGGGGGTCCCGAGCTGTGGATCTCAGAACGATGGTGAACAAGAGACAAGGGAGACATTGTTTACTCAGGTTCGTACCCCTCTCGAAGAGGTAAAACCCTACGTCCCTCTTGATTATATTCATGATGGAGTATTGAGTACATGTTGATTTACCTCGAGATTGTATGTTGTGTTCTAAACCCTAAGGCTAGTAATTGTGATTGTGTCTCTATGGACTAAACCCTCTGGTTTATATAGGCACCAGGGTGTAGAGAATGATTTGGTGCATCGATAATTGATTGATCGTGCACTAGGCACATATATATAGGTACAAGGGGTGTGACCGATATCTTGTCTCCTAAGATACACGTACATACAGAGGGAGACAGACACTACAGGTACTGCATACAAAACCCAAACCTACGTACATGTACACATGTTCAACACCCCCCCCCCACACACACACAGTCGAAGCATCGCCGGTGATGTAGAGACTGGACCGAAAGCCCTCGAAGGTCGAGGTGGGTAGTCCCTTCATCATGACATCGGCGAACCGCTGATCGGTGGGCACATGTAGAACACGAACACGACCAAGTGCGACGTGCTCCCAGACGAAGTGAATGTCAAGCTCAATATGCTTCATCCGTTGGTGATGGACAGGGTTGGCAGCAAGGTACACCGCAGAGACGTTATCACAGTAGACAAGCATCGCCTTGGTAACCTCACATAGCAACTCCTGAAGTAGCTGTCGTAGCCAAGAGCACTCCGCGACGGTGTTGGCCACGGCCCGGTACTCAGCCTCAGCACTCGATCGTGAGACCGTGGGTTGTCGTTTAGACGACCACGAAATCAGAGAGGGCCCGAGGTAGACGCAGTAGTCGGAAGTGGAGCGTCAAGTGTCGGGACACCCAGCCCAGTTGGTGTCGGAGTAGGCGACAAGGCTGGTGTCAGGTGATGCCGTCAGGGTGAGACCCATGGCTGTGCTGCCACGTATGTACCAAAGTATACGTTTCACGAGAGCCCAATGGGTGTCACGAGGAGCATGCATATGAAGGCACACCTGCTGGACAGCGTACTGAGTGTCCGGATGCGTTAGTGTGAGTTACTGAAGCGCACAGATGATGGAGCGGTAGAAGGGAGCATCGGATGCCGGAGAACCCTCGATGGCGGACACCTTAGCCTTCGTGTCGACAGGCGTGGGAGCAGGCTTGCAGTTAAGCATACCCGCTTGCTCCAGAAGCTCATAGGCGTACTTCTGCTGGTGCAGGAAGAAGCCAATGGCCTGGCACACGACCTCGATGCCGAGGAAGTAGTGGAGAGCCCCCAAGTCCTTGAGGGCAAACTCGGTGCCGAGGCGAGCTGTGATCTGCTGAAGGAGTGCTGGCGAGGATGCAGTTAGGATGATGTCGTCGACATACAGTAGGAGGTATGTGGTGGCGGGGCCCTGGTGATAGACAAACAGGGAGGCATTAGACTGTGCGGACCGGAACCCCTGCTGCTGAAGGAAGGCTGCGATCCACTGGTACCAGGACCTAGGTGCCTGCTTCAACCCGTAGAGAGAACGGGAGAGCAAGCACACATGGTCCGGATAGTGGGTGTCGACGAAACCAGTAGGCTGCTGACAGAACACTTGCTTGTCGAGATGGCCATGCAAGAAAGCATTAGACACATCGAGCTGGTGGACCGGCCAGGCGCGAGAAACAGCAAGCTGGAGGACAGCACGAATAGTGCCCGGTTTGACAACCGGGGCGAAGGTGTCGGTGAAGTCCACGCCGGCACACTGGCGGAAGCCGCGCACCACCCAACGCGCCTTGTAGCGCTCGAGAGAACCATCGGGGTGAGTTTTGTGGCGGAAGACCCACTTTCCACGGGGAGGCCGCGGAACAAGCTGCCACGTACGGTTGCGCTGTAGGGTGTCAAACTCCTCATGCATCACAGCTAGCCACTTCGTATCCCGAGGGGCTGTGCTAGTGGAGGTGGGAAGCGGAGACGACACTGAGGTAGATGCAGCACACGCGTACTTGTCCGACGGGTAGCGCGTGTTGGGACAAAGTGTCCCGGTCCGAGTCCGAGTGACCACACCGGTGAGGGGTGCGGCCGCAACGACGGGGGCCGCAGGGGCCGCATCAGGGGCTGCGGCGGGGGGCACGGCGGGGGCCACGAAGGGGGCGGTCGAGGAGGCCGCGCTGACAGGGGCCAC